>NC_140970.1:79582383-79674883 GCF_056783735.1 Eptatretus burgeri | reverse complement strand
CCAAATGAAATCCATTTCCACCTCCATCTGTGATACAGGGATCTGCGCCATGAAAAACGACCGGAAAGGTAAAAACAACATTTGAATAAGTTGTTAACAACATTAAGTAAACAAATTAATTAAGTTTGTAACAACCACTTTTGCTTTGGCATTTGGAGGCAATTAGAATTTTGATGGATGTTGAAGTTAGGAAAAAAGCGATTTCACTCTACATATTGTAAGACATATTTACACAGTTGAAAACTTGAACACAGCAACTGATTAACATTGAGAGAAGTGGAATAGAGTTGTCTTAAGTTTCTCTGTCCTGTTTCTGTGATAACAACCATCATGTACTTGAAACACCACCCATGGCATCAGGAAGCCTGAACCCTTCCACCTCACCTCTTACCCCATCGACCTGAAAAAATCCTTTGAGTTGGTATGAAAGAATAATGGGTGACATGTAGGAGAACTATAAACACGTCAGGTGGCAGACATCTAATCTGATAAATTTCTCTTCTTGCAATCTGACATTTTCTGAACTGGTTTCTCATGGAGATGGAATCTATTATGATCAGATTAAAGATCACTTCTCTCATAGTTTGATGGAATACCACTCTCCCCTCTGGGCTGGCTCCCCTGCCTCACACCCTCAAAAAATGTTCTGCAGAAATTCCATTGATAATTTCGATAGACATTCTACAGAAATTCTATGGTACTTTAGGACCAAATTCTATTGAGCTGACTTTGTCAAAAGGATGTGTTTGTTTAGTGAATCTTTATCTCAAAGATCGTTCAAAAAAGTGTCACTTTCTCCAAGAAGAGTTGGCATAGGGTTCATCTTTGGACTGTTCTGTTTGACCCATCAGCTTCGTATGGTTACCATCGTGCCTGTTATTCAAAGTTTATGAACAAAGCTGATACAGATCGTGCTCAGAAACGCAAAGCAAGAGTTTAAAAGACCCTTCACATGTTCCAATAAAGTCCCATGTCCTTTTTCTCAAGACTGTGTGGGGTAAGGTGTTCCAGGAACTCTCTAGTTTCTTCAGGGTACTGGCACTAACTTATCTACTCAGCGAAAGACACTGTGGGATCTTTCATGTCCACAAACAACCAGTGGTGGCAGATGAGGCATCCAGTTTAGCATCATTCTGATGGTAGACAAATGCATTGATGCCTTTCCCTGCTTGCGAAACATCAGGGTGATGGTTTATAGCTGGGTCAATACTTGAACCCACTTTAGATAAGTTAAAGGTGAATGTTCACACTTATAAGCTATCCTTGCCGGCCTTGTCGAGAATAGCATATCAACGTGAATTTGAAATAAAACATTTAAAAGTGAAAAACACATACCTGCCCACTGGTTGCAATTGTTTCCATCCATGGAGTGTCTTTGATTGGCAAATGAATAAATGGTACTTTGACATGTTTCTAGGTTCACATCAGGATTTTTCAAATATATTTTCCTGTTTGTGGAAAAAGAAATACTTTCGTTTTGTTGGCCATATATTTATGTTTTACAACAAAAAAAATTAATACAATATGTAATCTTCATATAAAATATGATGAACGGTGTAGGTGTGCAGTGTGTTCACATATGATGTGGTCACATGGCTTGCAGAACAGAATTTTCTTCCTGATACTCACTCGTACAACCCTTGTTGTCCTCTGGACAAGAAGATGCAGAAAATAATGGCAATAATTATGATCAATACAATGGCTGCACACAAACCCCCAATAAGTCCCCACTTGCTGATTATTATCTCGCAGTGTTTCCCCTCATACCAGAAGTTGCTGTCTGATGGACACCTGCAGAATAGAAACATCTCAGGTTGTGAAGTTTAGTTTGTCATGTAACACTATCAGGTCTTCAAACACATTCACTCATAAATTAAGAATATTTAGTTTATGGACTCAACTGCTGGAGTTAACTTTGCAAACAACAAGGCGTTTGGTGCTGAGGGTATCTTAAGTAATTAGCAGGCAGGTTTATACCAACGGAAGCAATTGCATACACAGTGAAAAGTACTCACAGACATTTGAGGCCATAACTTTCACCCTGGCAATATCCACCATGATCGCAGACAAACTGACTTTCACCAACAATTGGTAAGCAACGGTGAAAACACTTCACATTATCATTCGATTCAATCGCAACGTATTGACCTTCCAGTTGGGGGTTCTCACGACAAGTCACCTGATCAATTAAGTCATCCAAACCTGTGTGATAAAAGAGGCCACTTTTACCACTCGTATGTCACAAGCGACACTTAAACCACTCATTTTAAATTGTTTCACAAGGTCCCCCAAGAGATTGTTGAGATAAAATATCTTTCCGTAATAATTGTGAATTTCTTGGTACAACATTTGCACTCAATTAATTGTGGTATAAGAACAAATTTGTCTTCTTCACCGAACTCTAATAAATATTTGGACACAAAGACTTACTGTTGATAGTGATGTTTGACGTAGTTGTTGTTATTGTTTTGTTTACTGGATAGCAATAATCTGCAAAACAGAGTAACCCAATTGTTGTGAAAAGGCAGTGGTAATAAAATGTAGGTATGTTGTTGAAATTATCTCAACATAATGACATAAGTTAATATTATGAACTTACATAAAGTAAACAATGCAACAACCATTTATAACCAATAAACTTTTGACCACTTTCTGATGTCAAAGATATACAAAATGGTGCAAAGTCTGAAGATAAGATTGGGGAAAGATAATTATAAGCACATAGGAGACAAAGTCATCATGACTTGTGTGAACTGTCACAACTTTACACAAGATAGCAATGTTGGTGAAGCTTTTCTCAGAAGGTGGGAACAATGCAGAGAGATTCCTGTTCTGCAACTGCTCACTGACAATTCTTCACGGTGGGCTGTGATGTACACACTATGTTTGGACCTGCCATACCAGCTCTCCTCATGTTAATTGCAAGGTTTGAACAATTGAAAATGTTCATGCTCAAGTTGAGTTTTTGGTGTTTATTCACTGCTTTTGTTTTAAGTCTCATTAGCTTGGGCCGGATGATGATTGAATAATGTCACCTGTAGACAGTCATAATAGTCCTCCAGAAATGTGATGTTCCCGAGTCAATGATCTTCCTCTAGCATGGTGCACCATTACTGTACACCATAATGATTGTGAAGCAGCTGCTTAGTTGAATGTATGGTGAAGATTTGGTGATCTGCAAACATTTGAAAGTGGAGTGGACACCTCATTCTGGGAGATTGTCGGTTGTTGGATCACCTCAAGACTTGTGTTTACTGGGATACTTACTCTTCAATGACGACCACTACTGCAGGCCACAAACTAACAGGAGGTTGTCTATATCCATCGAATATATGGTTGAAGCCACCGGACAATCCCAGGTGCTGGGTAAAATTTTCAAGAAATCACATCAAGCGGTCATGCGGGTCAGCCGTTTCTAACTCCCTCAGCAGTTTCTCGAATGTATTATTGCCTCGTGACCCTCGCCAAAGGAGAGGGTATTGCATTTGGGTCCGTTTGTTTGTCCGTCTGTCTGTCTGTCCGCACAGAACTTTCATGATTTTCTCTGCAACCGCTTGTCGGATTGAGAAAAAATTTTCACCATAGGAGTGACTACTCATTGAAATGTTTTAATGATAATTATGACATCAAAGGTCACGTGGTGTGGCAGCCATATTGGAAAAACGGCAAAACTTTGGACCTCTGTATCTCTGAAACCGCACCAAGGAAAAAATTGAAACTTGGCACATGGCAAGTACTCCTCATGCAAGAGTTTGATTTTTTTTTAAATGACGTCATAGGTGCCCTTGTTATGACATCATAATTGCATATGTAGAATGCCACATCCAATCAGTATGAAAATTTTTGAGGGTAATCTTGGGATAAAATGGTCCACAGAAAAAAAAAATTCATTACGTCATCGGTCACTTGATTCAGCAGCCATATTGTTAATAAAAAAGCCTTCAAAAATCTTCTTCTCTGAAGTGACTGAACAAATCGAGGCAAAACTTTACACGTATGACCGCCTGTCCATGAGGAACAAAAGGTTCACACATATGATATCATTGGTCACATGGTTGGCAGCCATATTAGATTTACCCTAAAACTTATAAAAATACACCACTCAAAAGAAGTCCTGGCGAGGGTCTGCAATCTCTGATTGCTCTTTTTCTTTTTATCCACTGTGTTTGGGTGCCCGAGATGATCGGGCATTGGTGCCACATATCCATACTCCAATCTGTGGCTTGAATGGTAGCCGCGACGATGCAGACATATTTTCTGGGCATTAAATCGCCTGACCCAATCATCCCTCAAACGACGTCGGTCATGATCGAAGCAATTCAATTCACTCGGAGCCCAAGCTAATGTGAAAATGTGTATTGAAAATAACAATCGTGGAGGGAAATACAAAGAGAAGAAATAATTATCGACAACTATTTAAACTAAGTGCCCCAGGTTTCATATGATTGTAAAGGTCCATAATTATTTGACCTTGAAGGCCTCCAGGCATTCCACAGAGGACAAAGCAGGAAATAACTCAGGAATACTTGAAGCTGTGTCAGAGGGGCCACAGCTAAACCCAGGCATGAGGGCCCTGTGTGAGCAGTTCAGGCAGGTTGTCTCTCCATGGTCCAAGCACCACAGCCGTGGACAAGTCACGGCATAAAGCAGAGCCAAAACTGCTGCGGGAAGAAGTGGTCCGATTGCTCATAGGGAAGCTGGCTCCACCCTCCTTTGGTTGCTTGCACAGCATGTCTCTCCCTGTGAAAGCCCAGTTGAGACGGTCTCCAAGTTTCGCCCACTCCCCCTTTGTATCTCCCCAGCCCTCTCCCCACCCCTTGACATCACCGGTCCCACACGTGCCTTGCTCATTGGCATCACTCGCACAGAGGCCACACCTCTGTGCCTTGTGGCTCACCATGAAACTCCCTGGAAAGTGATTCACACCTAAACTGGTACCTTGTGCATCCCGCTAGTCTTTGCTCCCTTTCTTTTTTTTATTTTTAAGAAATTATGCACAGGAGGAGGTCATTCGGTCCATCATGCCTGTGCCACACCAATACCCGATTTAATCAATCCATCAATACCCCTTCCCCTCGTGTGCAGCCTTTTGGCTGCAACACTGGTACTGATTTTGTTGACCTCAGAAGGATGACAGGCTGAGTCAACTCCCTGGTGTTAATGCAGTGGAAACAGGGCTTGAATTCAGGACCCTAGGATCCCAAGCCTCCATCCTAACCGCTTAGCCAACAACAGGTTTTAACAAATCGAAAAACAAATAGGACAGATACGAAGGAAAGAAAATTAAAAGAAGTGGGTTTTTTTGTATAGAGGCTCGTATGAGAGCTAACACACAACGCACAGCAAGGGGGCATGAGACAAGAGGGACGGGAGTGGGAAGGACAACACAGTGGGGAACAGAGACATTAGGAGATCTGTGGAAGGGAGAGAGATGGGGCGGGAAACACGGGGAAAACAAGATGGACATTACAGGGACTTTCAGGAAGGAAAGCAGGGAATTTGAAGGAGGTGGGGTTAGGGTGGATTAACGTGGGTAGAAAAGATCGAGGTTTTGGATGGGGGATGACAGGAGGTGGTGGTGAACAGCTGTTTTGAAGACCTGGAGGGAAAAATGGGATTGAACAGAGTGAGGGAGTTTATTCCAAAGGCAGGAAAAAAGAGGAATGAAAGCATGAAGGTGAGCAGTGATTCGTGATTTTGGGAGTTTTACTAGAAGGGGGTTGTTGGCGGACCTTGAGTGCCCTGTGGAAATATGGTGGGGACAAATCGCAGCCACAGCAGGGGGGCGAGACCGGAGAGGAGACGGTAGAAGACAGAAAGACCACTGACCTGCCTGCAGTGAGAGAGTGAGAGGCCCAAAGACTCAGCCTCATTGCGGGAGATGCCAATGAAATGAAATGCCTTGGTTTCCACAGCGTGAAGCTGAGAAAGGTGGGAGGCAGGAGCACCAGCCCAGAGGGGAGAGCAGTCCTCCATCAGGCTGCGGACGAAAGCTTTGTATGTGGTCGAGAGCTCAGGTGGGCCGATGAAGGACTTTGCATGATGGAGGATTCCCAGTCGGCGACTGGCTTTGGAGGCCAAGTTGGAAAAATGGCTTTCCTAGGAAAGATCATGGCAGATAGTGAGACCCAGAAGCTTGAAAGAAAGGACTTCTTCCAGAGGATTGCTGAGAAAATGAATGGGGGGGGGGGTTGCCAAACAGTCCTTTCCGAGAGACATAGTGAGAGTGTGAGATTTGTCCGGATTGAAAGACATGTTCCACATGTTGGACCAGTTTGTGATTTTACCCAGATCTGCAGAGAGCAAAGAAGCTGCTACTTGCCAGTCTGAGGGATGACAGATGGTACGGCAGAGGGTGGAGTCATCAGCAAAGAGATACAGAGGATTTTCCAGAGAGTCGGAGAGATCATTGATGAAAACCAGAAAATGAACAGGGCCCAGAACGCTACCTTGAGGAACTCCAGCCTGGACAGGAAGAGGGGATGAGAGAACTCCATGAAGGGCCACATGTTGGCTACGACAGGAGAGGAAGTCTGCGAGCCATGAGTAGAGATGGCATTGGATACCATAGGAAGAGAGTTTGGTGAGCAGGCCAGGGTGCCAGACTGTGTCAAAAGCACGCGATATGTCTCGGGAGATGGCTCTGATTTCATGTCCGGCATTGAGGACCTCCACCCATTGTTGGGAGGGCAGAACAGCATATCCAGGGTAGAGTGACCTGGTCTGAAACCAAATTGATGATCAGA
Organism: Eptatretus burgeri; assembly: GCF_056783735.1. NCBI lineage: Eukaryota > Metazoa > Chordata > Myxini > Myxiniformes > Myxinidae > Eptatretus > Eptatretus burgeri. Next base: position 79,668,137 of record NC_140970.1, on the reverse strand, counting down.
AATCAAGCCATTGGAAAAGAGGAAGGATTTAATGTCTGAAGCGATGATGGATTCCACAACCTTGCTGATGATTGGGAGAAGGCTGATTGGTCTGTCGTTCCAGGGATCTGTTTTTGCACCTTTTTATGCAGGGCAGTAATGTTTGCTGATTTCCAAGCACAGATGGCAGATGACCTTGAGCAAATGAGAGGGTGGAAAGAATAGAGAGAGGGTGAGCAAGAGCAGAGGAGCAGGTTTTTTGAAAACGTTGGCTGATGCCGTCTGGACTGGTTGCAGAACCTGAGTCGAGGTTTGGCAGCAAGCTCTCCACCTTGTCAGGAGGAAAGGACACAGATTCCAGGGACAATTGGGTGCGACTGGGTAGGGTGGCTACAGAAAGCGATTGGTTTTGGACACAAGATTTTGATGCAAACACCGAGTTTAGGCAATCAGCCTTTTCACGTGCGGTATCAGCAGTGTGGCCATTTGAGGCAAGGGAGAAGATGGAGGGGGAACATACAACAGAAACAGATTTTATTAGATGCCACCAGGATTTGGTGGAGGGAGAGAGGTTTGAGAGTTCAGACTTGAGCTTTGAAAGATGTTGTTTTCTGTCTCTCCTGAGGGTAGACCCACACTTGTTCCGAGTTTTATGGAAGGAACTGAGATCATCCTCAGTTGGGTTTGTTTTCCATGAGGCAAAGGCAAGTTGTTTCAGGACAACTGCCTCACCACAAGCTTCACTGAACCATGGGCGGGAGGAAGGGTAGGACAACTGAAGACGAGAGGGGATAAATCTGTGCATGAGGAAGAACAAGTTTCCTTGAAAGAATTCCCAGGATGAGTTCATGTTGGAGAAAGTAGTGTTCAGAGACCAGTCTGTAAGTTTGATGGCTGCTCGGAGACCCTGCCAGTCTGCTTGAGTGAAATGCCAGACTCGACGGCGGTGAGGTGGTTCTCTGATAACAGCCAGAGATATATCTACTTTAACAAGCACGTAGTCAGAAGAGCCGATTGGAGCGGAGGAAGAACAGCAGATATTTTCAGGGAAATTTGTCAAAATCAGATCCAGAAGAGATGGAGTACCATTGGTTGAGATCCGGGTCGGGAAGTTGACCGATTGAGTCAGTCCCAATGAGTCGCAGAAAGCTTTTGCTGAAGAGCCATGACAGGTGAGAGAGGTACCCACACCTAGCCAACTGGTATGATGACAATTGAAGTCACCACATATGAGGAAGAGAGAGTTTGGATGAGAAGATAGAAGTTGGTCCATGTTTTCAGATAGTGAGGTGTCCATGGAGTCATCACTGTTCGGTGGACGGTCCAGTACACATATAAACATGAGGTGGGAGAGGAGGGGAAGCCGTAGCCAGAGGTATTCCTGGGCTGTTGGGGAGTGAGGGGAGTGCATGGAGAGTGAGGAATAGAGTCTTTGATGAAGAGAGCAACACCTCCACCAGGACGAGGCTCAGGTCTGTCATACCGGAGGAGGGAGTAACCAGGGAGAGATACTTGGGAGTCAGAGACGTCTTGAGGGAGGAAAGTTTCTGTTAGTCAGATTATGTCTGGTTTGTCAGTGGCAACCTGTATGGAAAGATCTGTAAGGTTTGAGCGAAGGCCCCGGATATTTGAGGTCCACACTGTTAATGAAGAGGGAGGGGAGGAGGCTTTGGGTACAGCAAATGGGAGGGGAGGAGGAGGGAGGGACGAGAGAGGAAGGGGGGGAGGTAAGGATAGTTGTTTAAAGAGTGTGAGGGATTGCAGAATAGCTAGGGGAGGGGCCGTATGAGGAGTAGAAAAGGCTTTGTGGTGCTGGGGGAGGGGGGAAGAAGACAGTTGAGGATTTGAAGAAGTGGAGTGATGAGATGGAGGTGAGAGGGGAGGGAAAGGAGGCAGCTTTGTGGATGGGAGGGGGCAGCTTTGTGGATGGGAGGGGGGCAACTTTGAGAAGGGTGGTTGAAGGGGGTGAATAGTGGGAGAAGGGTGAGTGCGGAGAGTTGAGGGACAAAGGTGAGGAGGGAGTTTTTGAGAGAGGAGAGAGGGAGGCTTGGAGGGAAAAGAGTTGATGGTTGTTTTGAGAGTGAGAGTGAGGAGTGAGTTGGCACTGAAGTTGGAATAAAAGAATGGTTGATGGAAAGTGAACATTCATCGCAAACTGGGGTTTTAAAGATGTTTAGGTCAGAGATGTGATTTAACACGTTTCTTGATGGATGCAATAAAGGTGAAATCAGAGAATGGAGAGAAGAAACGCTGTAACAGTTGGATTTTTTAGGCGAGGTATGAAGGAGAGGTCGAATTAAGAGCAGTCTGTTTAAATGGAAAAAGAGTTGTGAATTATAATTGTCATGAGAACCACATGTGTGAAAGAGGAAGATGAAGCATCATTGGCTTGGTCATCATTGGTTAGATATATTATATTATAAGAGCTCCTTCTTCTTCCTCTTCTTTTTCTTATTTTTTTGAGAGTTTTCATCAGATTAGGTAATGGGAGGGTGTAGAAAAAATCGTGAGGTGAATGGTGAATTTGGATCGGTTAACACAGGGGGTGGAAACAGATCACGTGGTTATGGGAGAAACACGTGGCTCTGGGAGGTGTATAGTCAAAAGTGAATTATTTATTTATTTTTTATTTTAAAGGATTGCGTGTGTGGTGAATTTGGAACTGTAAACGCAGAGTGAAGCTGCTGGGTCGATGAAATTTATCAGGAAGAAGGTTCAGAGAGACACGTGGTTGCAGGAGGTGTATAGATCGAAAGGATACAAGGAAGATTATTATTTTTTGATGTATTTTTGAAGAACAGGTAAGATTCGGGAATGGGAGGTTGGAGATCGGAAGAAATCGTGAAGGTAATGGCGAGAGTGGGTCAGCTCAAGTAGAATAAAGATGGTGTGCCGTCAGAAGGAGGAGGAGGATGAAGAAGCGAAAAAAGAAGAAGGATCGGTACTCGTGGGTATGCAAGGCGAAAGGTAGTTTTTTGTTGTGTTTGTTTTGGATTTAAGAAGGGATAAATGGGTGAAGCGATGAAGGGATAAATTGAAGAGGGTGTGAAGGGATAAATTAATTTTAGACAACTACATGGGTGCAATGTGGACGGCAGTTGCTATACATTTCAACAACACGTTTCCAATATCATATCACAAGTCACCAACCTCACTCTTCTGCTAATACAAGCAATATTGGGGATGATTACCATGTACTCTGCAGATTAAAACCCTATCAGTCATTCCCACAACAATATTGTGATCGGTTATTTTCAGCATTCCTCAATCGGATGTTGTAGTGTGAGGAAGGACACAATGTAGAAACAAGAAAAAGAACAATCAGAGATTGCAGACACTCGCCAGGACTTGTTTTGTGTCATGTATTTTGTTTGGTGTTTGTCTACTGGTGTGTTCCAAAATAAATAATAGACACAACTGCATCTGCGACTTTATAACTGCTGGCAGTGATGACTGGGTACCAAGATGTCCGGCTTTGATGCAACCTTGCTTTGATCGCATACATGACCCTCACCCATGGCATTTATTACTATTCAATTGAATTTAGAATGGGATTAAAAGAAATTCAATTCAAATCAAATGGAAGACCAAATAGGTACAGTCCTGCTTTGGAGTCATCATAAGGAACCCAAACAAGCAAAAAGCAAAGCTGAAGTCATCAGGAGGCATGTGGATAGGATTCACATTTCAGCTGCTACTCCACTCTCAAACCCATCCAGGCGCAGCCATGTGTCCTCCAAGCCTGTCCCTCGGTGTACTGCATTTAGAGCAGAGGGTGGTGGGCTCTTGACAGAGAAGTCTGAAGTGAACGCCCGCTGGGCCGGTTACTTTGAGCTGCTGTACCAGGCTGATCCACCATCTGTTGAGTTAGATGTCAGGAGTGTTACAATCCCTATTGCTGATCCTCCAATCAACTGTGGTCCACCTTCGTTTGTGGAAACACAGGCTGTGGTGAACCGGTTGAAATGTGGTAAAGCTACTGGCATTTGTGGCATCCATGCTGAACTTCTCAAGGCTGGTGGAAATGCTGTACTCATGTCATTGCATGCAGTTCTGTGCTCTGCCTGGAACACAGGCATCATCCCAACTGATTGGAAGAGGGGCCTTGTTGTCCTTCTCTGGAAAGGGAAGGGTGATTGCCAAGACTGCAACAACTACCGAGGGGTGAAGCTGCTCTCGGTATCGGGCAAGGTCTTTGCTCGGATAATTCTTGATAGGGTTCACCACCATCTGATTTAGCACCAGCACCCAGAGCAGTCAGGCTTTACACGAAAGAGGTCAACGATTGACCGTATCCTTGCCCTTAGGGTCCTCACCGAACGCAGATGAGAGTTTCGGCAGAAGCTGCTTGCAGCCTCTGTTGATCTCTGTAAAGCGTTTGATTTAGTGAATTGGGATGCACTCTGTTGGATCCTTGGTCTTCATGTGGTGCCACCAAATCTGATCAATCTGATGTCTGAACTCTACTCTAGGACTGAGAGTGCTGTGAGATGTGTTGATATCACCTCCGACTTATTTATAGTTACCGGAGTGCAGCAGTGTTGTGTACAGGCCTCCACAGAGATCAAGCTGCGGTGCATCATTCGGGAATGTCAAAATATCTGACCTGATTTCGTAGATGTGCAGTCATCTTTGCGGAGACACTGGATATCCTTTTGGGGGACCTCGAGTTGCTGACTGAGGAGTTGGAGCTGCTGGGATTACCGGTTTCCTGGGTGAAAACTAAGATCCAGGCTTTCAATGACATCTTGGATGCTGCTATTTTGTCTGTACCTGTTTGTGGTGAGGATGTTGAGGTCACGGAGAGATTCACTTCCCTTGGCAGTGATATTCATGTCTCTGCTGGCTGTGAGCCAGAGGTCAACAGACATCTGGGTCGGCCCTGGGGAGTCATGGATTCACTGGATCATGGGATCTGGTGCTGTCGGTACCTGTGCAGGAGGATGAACGTCTGAGTCATCAGGTCCTTGGTGCTTCCAGTCTTGCTCTACGGATATGAGACTTGACCAGGGATCTGAGACGGCGATTTAATTCCTTTGGTACCAGGTCTCTTCAGAGAATCCTTGGCTATCGCTGGTTGGACTTTGTGTCCAACGAGCAGTTGCTGAGAGAGACGTAAATGAGATTTGTTACCTGCATAGTCTGTGAGCGTCAGCTGCGGCAGTATGGACATGTGGCTTGTTTTCCTGACGCTGATCCTGCTCACAAGATTCTCTCAGTGAGGGAGCCTCGTGAGTGGAGGACGCCAATGGGCCAACCATGTGCCTCGTGGTTGCAACTCATTGATGAGCATCTTTCGGAGATGGGGATGGGCCAGGCATCTGCCTGGGGGGATGGCCAGATGGAGCCCCTGGAGTACCGGCGGGAAGTGGACGCAGCGTCACGCTGCTCCGGCACATGCTGCCATACCTGACCAACCTGACCTGGCCGATGTTGACCTTTTGATCTCAAAACGTTAGGCTTCTTGCTTATGATGAACTCCACTATGTGGTGAAGTTTTGTGAAGATCGCTTTAAAATTGTGACCTGTAGGCGATAATCCTAAAAACAGACAGAGAAACCGACAAACTGAACAAGAAAAAAGACGTCGTGCAGAGCACGATACTTGTAAAATCCACTCTCCAAAGGTTGCCATGAATACATCAAATTGTCCATTTCGTTTATATTAAAATTGACAATCTTCATCAAAGCTCATATCAGGTCAATCGGATGAAAATTGATTCTTTTTCAGATTTAAATAGATTTTAGATGTTTGACCTTGAGTTGACCTTTGACCTTTTGACCTCAAAAATAGTTGCTTTCCCAATTCAGTGATTCACTATATGCCTGGTGTTGGCTTAATGGTTAGAGTGGTGGGCTTGGGATCCTCGGATCCTGAGTTCAAATCCTGCTTGGCTGCTCAATAAATACCAGGTGGGGTTGATTTTGCCTGTCATCCTTCTGTGATCGGTAAAATGAGTACCAGCTTGCTGGTATCCTGTGTTGGAGTGGAGAACTGTCCAGAATTGTGCAAAATAGCCCAGGAGACTGCTTAGGCAGCAGCGACGCTCTGCACAGTCTGGTCCCAATGAATGGAATGGATGCACTATGCAATTGCTGTTTACTTTTCACGTTAATCGGAAGAAAGTTGACGATTTTCAGATGAAATTTTATGATTTTAGAAGTTTGACATCGAGTTGACCTTTGATCTTTTGACCTCAAAGATAGTTGTTTTCCCAATTCAGTGATGGACTCTTCAATTGCTGTTTAATTTTCAAGTCTAGTCTGATGTAAATTGACGATTTTTCAGTAGAAAACTGATGCTTTTAGAAGTTTGACCTTGAGTTGACCTCTGACCTTTTGACCTCAAATAGTTGGTTTCCCAATTCAGTGATGCACTATGCAAATTCTGTTCAACTTTCAAGTCGATCGTATGAAAAATGACGATTTTAGAAATTTGCCTTCAAGATGACCTTTGACCCCAAAATCAATAGGCTTCTCATTTGAGACTACCTCTATAACTTGGTAAAGTTTCATGACAATCAGTTTGGAATTGTGACCTGTTGGCGAATGACAGACAGACAGGCAAATAAACAAACAAGCCGGTAGGCGACATGGGTGGTCGCTAGACTAAGGCGAATTTGAAATATGTAGATAAGAGAACACATCAGATGGCATTTTTGCCATTCGTTGTTCCATATAGGAACATGACGAGCAACTGTCCATTCATCATTTGTGTTCGATTCCCAAACCCAACGTTAGGGAATCCCAACGCGAACGTTGGGGTGAAAGCATATAGTAATAAATTGCATACGAGTCGTACAGTTTTTGACGGATCGAGCTGAAATTTTTTGACAAAGAGGTTGATTATAGTGTGCATAAAAGCGCGGAAGCCGATTTTTGATTTTCGAAAATAAAATATTTTTTGGATTTTTTCAAAAATTTCAAATTTCCGTTGCTAGGCAACGGTGGCGTCCATAGCAACGGTGCTCAAAAGAATATAATTAGATCCTGGTATGAACCTACCAGTCAAGTTTCATAAAAATTGGTTGACTCCTCTGGCCTCCAGAGCTGTCATACAAACAAACAAACAGACAGATGGAAAACCTGAGAAAAACGGTAGTCTAGCGACCACCCAACAGAATAACAAAATCCACTGACACATATACTTGAAAAATCTTTGATTTTGCAAGTAATAATGCATGGAGCCAACCAACATACTTGAAAAATCTTCGATTTTTGCAAGTAACAAACAAACGGACCGAAATGCAATACCCTCTCCTCTGTTGAGGGTAATAAAGACCTGGGGTGGCTTTATCAACAAGAGTCATCGGTCTTGTGTCCACGCGCCAATAATCATCAATTTTCTCACTCAATGCATGATTTTCCAACTATGACAAGGTCTCCAGCACTCTACAGCAATCCCATTCATCTGAAGGCATATTTGCATTTTAAAGCCACTTTCATTGGTTTTGCATTAACTACCAAATATTTTTAATAGCCAACAAGAAAAAGAGCAATCAGCGATTGCAGACCCTCGCCAGGACTTCTTTTGTGTGGTGTATTTTTTGTGGTGTTTGTGTACTGCTGTGTTACGTAATTAATAAGAGACATAATTACAATTGCCACTTTATAACTGCTGGTAGTGATGACCGGGTCCCAAGATGTCCCACTTTCATACAACCCCACTTTGATCGGACACCTGACGCTGACCCATGACGTAATCAGAAGGAACTCAAACAAGCAAAAAGCAGAGGAAGTCATCAGGAGGAACCTGGATAGGATTCATATTTCAGCTGATACTCCTCTACCCTCAAAACCCATCCAGGCACAGCCAAGTGAACCTTATTCAAAAATAAAAAATAAAAATCCCTAATCCAAAATTAAATAATTCTGGCTGCCAGACCATGTGTCCAATCAAGTTGAAATTTAAAACATTTATTTCCCCATCACTACTAGATCATAAATTTGAAGTTTCACATCGATTAATGAAGTGGTTCCAGAGAAAACAATATTTAATATCTTTCTTCAATCCAAGATGGCTTGCTTCTAAGCCTTGTGAACTATGAATTATTCTTCAACAAAATTGGACACGCATGGCTTGGGGAACATTTGTGTGAAGTTTCCCCTCAATTTGTCCAGCTGTTCTGGAGAAGATTTTTATAGGTTATATAGTAAATCCAATATGTTTGCCAAACCATGTGACCGATGACATCATATGTGTGAACGTTTTGTTCCTCATGGACAGGTGCTCATACTTGTAAAGTTTCGCCTCAATTTGTTCAGCCACTTCAGAGAAGAAGGTTGTTGAAGTTTAAAGTTTTTTTTTTTTAAGCAATATGGTTGCCGAATCACGTGACCGATGATGTCATCAAATTTTTTCTGTGGACCATTTTATCCTTGGAGAACCGTCAATAACTTTTCATACTGATCACATGTAGCATTCTTCATATGTAATTATGATATCATAACGAAGGCACATACGACATCATAAAAAAATCACATTCCCCATGAGGAGTACCTGCCATGTGCCAGATTTCAATGTTTTCCTTGGTGCAGTTTCAGAGATGCAGAGGTCCAATGATTTTCTGTTTTTCTAACAGGACTGCCACACCATGTGACCTTTGACACCATAATTATCATTAAAACATTCCACATGAGTCGTCACACCTATGGTGAAAATTTCATTTCAATTCGCCAAGTGGTTGCGGAGAAAAACACAAACGTTCTGTGCGACACACAAACAACCATACAACCAGACAGACAGACAGACAGACAGACAGACAGACACAAATGCAATACCCTCTCCATTGGCGAGGGTAATAATAATATTTAGCTTCCTCATAAAACATTAATTTGTTGCATTTGTTGGCCGCATCCGATCTCACATCAATAATGATTGTTATCATCACCAGAAGATCAACGTTCATATAATTATCACAAGTATACTTTGCCATTTGACCCATCATACCTTTGTTATATCCCAGTTCACGCGATTAACACAACGAAGCAAAGACATTCCCAAGATAGTATGTAATCTTCCTTGTAATTGAAAAATCAAATGAAATTCCAATTAAAACATCATGCAAACAAGACAGCGAGCTCATCATAATCAAGAGGGAAAGAAACACCAAGCTCTATTTATTTAATATTGTTGAAGTTTTAACACAAGACTGCATTTTTTTAGTCAACACCTCACATTTGTTGTGAGCACAGTGAGCAACATACAGCTCAAAACTGCAGCTTTGAATGACAAAAAGGAACAAAAAAGTCTTAGCTTGGATGATGCAGCCATTTATTTTGCACAACATGCAGCATTTCCCCAATTGGTCCTATTATTACTGAACAGGGTGGGAATTTTGAATTTGTCTGGAGTACCTGTACACAATGCCAGGCAGAGTACCACTTTTCAAAAGGTAGAGTGGGATTTGAACATTCACAAGGAAATGCAAGCAGATGGGCCAGCTGGCTTCAAAATCCCCTCTGAAGAATGTCATACTTGTGCCTTTGCTGCACCTGGGTGATGTTTTTAGCCAGCTTGGGATTCAACTCACGCAAACTCGATATCTCAAAGGTCGTTACCTGTGAGCTTTCCTCCACAACTTCAGAATTGTCAAAAAGTTGAGAAATCTTCTTTTAGCAACAAGCAATGCATATTGTCATGGTGCCAGCCGTTCAGGTTAAGACCCACCCCCCACTCCCCCTCCCCCGCCAGACCCAAATTGTGGTGACGGGCGGTTAACCGCCAACTCAGATAGCCGAGCGGTTCTTAGGCGACGGACACATTGATCCTCGGAGATTGTAACGCGTGCGAGAGGGGTGGGGCGCAATGGCAGAGCGACGAAGGCACAGATGGATGCAGAGGGAGGTTTATACTCGAAACCCCATGACAAATACACGGACACAGCAACTTAAAATAAACACGGGTATTTAATGAAAATAGACAAATACTTACAAGGGACAATAATTTCAGATTATAATAATAAACGTGAGATAAATTAAACTTAGTCTCGAGGCGCCTCTGCACACAGACTTAAACACAGACTAGGAAATAAAAGAAACTCCTTCCTTTATTCTGGCACTTGGCTTGTCCAGAGATGGTCTTTATGGAACTTGGAATCGAGACGTTTCATCCTGCACATGTAGACCCTCCCTAAAATGGTACTGAGCTGCTCTCTCACAGTGGGAAAAAACTACGTCACACAATTCAGGAGCAGTATTCAACACCAAAGCTCAGAGACCCCATGCAGCTTCTTCATGCGTTGATCGTCCTCACCGACCCACTGCTTTTCAGAATAGCGCCGTCCCCTTCGGTGACATACACGAGGCATCGAGGCCCGTTTCTCACGCCCAAACCAAGAGCCAATGGCCAGCGTCTTGCTCAGTACGCGAGCCAATTCTCCTCAGCACGAATATGAGAATCGTGCCGTCTTTATGCGTCGAAGGAAAGCCAGCCGTAAAACCCTGTTCTTGCAGGCCATCTCCTAGCTACGTTCTCTCTCGACTGCGTGTGTTCCTCCTGATCTCTCTCTACATCACACCAAACCACCTCCAGGGCGTGGCTTGCTTGAACAAAACCCGGGAAGGCAGGGCCTCTGCCTGCTCAGCACGCCTGGCTCGCTTGTAAATGCAAAAACATAGGGAAAGGTCACAGGGGGCTATCACATACTGGGAGTACTTATCCTTAATCCCTATCTAATTAACACCGCACCACCCCCCCCCCCCCCCCCGTGGAGGTGACACGTAACACTTAAGCTCACAGTTTCCTTACTTTATTACATTGATATGTCTCCTACACGTCTATGGACCAAACAACTCGATTCAATCCTAACTCTCCTTTTAAATCCTCCATCTACCCCCACAACCGTAACATTATTGTGTTCAAGCATTGTATGTGTGACTTGTAGAACTTGATTTTTTGCACATAATTTCGACCATTTTGTATAATAATAATAATAAAAAAACATTTGCCTACCATTTATAAAGATGGATGATGCATTCAGAATTGGAATACATTTGTTCAGGTCTTCCTTTATAAAATGTGTTGCATTGTTCACTTCTTTTATATTGGTTGCAGAGTACTGCAGAACAACCTGGTGGTCCACGACTACACTTCCTTCTCTGAAAAGAAAAGATTCATGGAGAGCTTGTCAGCTTGTATTTGGTGAGGGTTACTTTTCATTTATTTACATTACTTAATCTCTCCCCTTAACCCATCAATTTTTTTTTATCGATTTAAACATGTCCATGCAATTTAATTATCTTGCAAATGACATTCATATCCCAGAATGTTGGCGGGATCTGGAGGGCTTTGGATCAAGTTTGATGTACTACTCTTGACAAATATACATTCGGAAAGTTAGGTTTGCAGGAATGCAGGTACCACAACCGACTTTAAAGTTCACTTTGAACAATGGGTTGCTCCTTCCTGTGAAGATCGAGAATGGCTAATGTAGGATATATGCTACTGTCCGAGAGGGAACCATGGACCAGAGATCTTATGCCACGTTGGTGATAGTTTGCTTCAAGCATCACTGGAGTAGAGAAAACTTTCTCATCAAATGACAACGTTCCATTTTTTTATTTTTGGTACAGTATTAACTTTTTCATTGTCGATCACCTGATTGAAATGATGTTTACGCTGGAAATTCCTATTATGTCTTCATACAATGTCACCAACTGGGGAGAGAGAGAGAGAGTAGAGAGAGTAGAGAGCAGAGAGAGCAGAGATATAGAGATATATTAGTGTATGAAAAGTACAACACAAAGATTAGAATGTATTTGTCTGATAAACAACTTCTCTATACAAGAGGTGGGTAATGTTGGTGCTGTGAACACCTTAAAAAATAGGATATATATATATATATATATATATATATATATATATATATATATATATATATATATATGTATGTATATTCTGTGTTCTATTGTTCTGTATTGTGTCACTGAACTACTCCCTCAAACTTTTATGAAATCGAACCAAGTTTCCAGGCTGCTCCTACCTCACCCTCAGGGTATGTATGTCCTAAGGGTTTATTTTTGAAGTTAAATTTTTTTTTTTAAGTTTGAAGATATGTAATATCATGAATATTACAAATGAGTATGGTGTAAATCATGACAACACCGTATTCTGATTGGTGTAAATCACGACAACACGGCAACTCAATTCTGATTGGTGTAAATCGTGACAACACGGCAACTCATGCACTTATCCTCAGTTAAAACAAGCCTGTCTCTATCGCAACTTGTGGTGAGGTGTTTTGAATTTGGTGGAGGTGGTGTTTTTCATAAAATGGTGGTGAGATGTTTTTACCTCTGTCACCAAAGATGAAGGGGGTTGTGTTTTCACCCCTCTCTTTGTCTGTTTGTCTGTCTGTGTACAGGATATCTCAAAAACCTGAGGATGGATCCGGATGAAATTTTGTGAGTAGGTTGGGTGTATGTATGACAAGGACGAACTGATTAGATTTTGGTGAAGATTCGGATCTGGATCCGACTACTAGAATTTTTAAAGTGATTCTTCACCATTGAGAGATAGGTCTAAACCTATATATATATATATATATATATATATATATATATATATATATATATATATATATATATATATATATATATATATATATATATATATATATATATATATATATAAAATGATATCTCAAAAAGTTGTGGACGGATTTGGATGAAACGTGGTGGACAGGTTGGGTGTGTGAAGAGGACGAAATGATTCGATTTTGGTGAAGATCAGAATCCGGATCGAGATATGATAATTATTAAATTTTACAAGTGATTCTTCACCATTCAGAGATGGGGCCAAAAACGAGACAAAGCACGATATTTCAAAAACTGTATTTGGCCAGATATGTTCTCGTGGATCAGGCATTACGTGGCGGAGGTATGCGTTCTACCAAGTGTCGTTCCAGTTAATAATGTGGTAGTGAGGTGTTTTGAATTGCATGGCGGTGAGGTGTTTTGAATTATGTGGAGGTGAGGTGTTTTTAGTACCACGCCGGTGAGGTGTTTTTCATAATGTGGCAGTGAGGTGTTTTTAATATCGTGGTAGTGAGGTATTTTTTTAATAACGTGGCAGTGAGGTATTTTTAATAATGTGGTGTGAAGTTTTTTTAATAACATGGCAGTAAAGTGTGTTTAATAACATGGCAGTAAGATGTTTTTAATAACGTGGTAGTGAGGTGTTTTTAATAACGTGGCAGTGAGGTGTTTTTAATAACGTGGATGTGAAGTTTTTTTTAATAATGTGGCAATGTGACGTTTTTAAGAACATGACAGTAAAGTGTGTTTAATAATGTGGAAGTAAGGTGTGATTAATAACATGGCAGAAAGATGTTTTTAATAATGTGGCAGTAAGATGTTTTTAATAAAGTGGCAGTAAGGTGTGTTTAATAACATGGCAGTGAGGTGTTTTTAATAACGTGGCTGTGAAGTGTTTTTAATAACGTGGCAATGTGGCGTTTTTAATAAGTTGCAGTAAGGTGTGTTTAATAACATGGCAGTAAGGTGTGTTTAATAATGTGGAAGTAAGGTGTGTTTAATAACATGGCAGTAAGGTGTTTTGAATTACGTGGCGGTGAGGTGTTTTTAATAACGTGATGTGAAGTTTTTTTTTAATAACATGGCAGTGAGGTGTTTTTAATAACGTGGCAGTGAGGTGTTTTAATAACGTGGCAGTGAGGTATTTTTAATAACGTGGATGTGAAGTTTTTTTTAATAATGTGGCAATGTGGCGTTTTTAAGAACATGGCAGTAAAGTGTGTTTAATAATGTGGAAGTAAGGTGTGATTAATAACATGGCAGAAAGATGTTTTTAATAATGTGGCAGTAAGGTATGTTTAATAACATGGCAGTGAGGTGTGTTTAATAACATGGCAGTGAGGTGTTTTTAATAACGTGGCTGTGAAGTGTTTTTAATAACGTGGCAATGTGGCGTTTTTAATAAGTTGCAGTAAGGTGTGTTTAATAATGTGGAAGTAAGGTGTGTTTAATAACATGGCAGTAAGGTGTGTTTAATAATGTGGAAGTAAGGTGTGTTTAATAACATGGCAGTACGGTGTGTTTAATGTGGAAGTAAGGTGTGTTTAGTAACATGGCAGTAAGGTGTTTTGAATTACGTGGCGGTGAGGTGTTTTTAGTACCACGCCGGTGAGGTGTTATTCACAACGTGGCAGTGAGGTATTTTTAATAACATGGCAGTGAGGTATTTTTAACGTGGCAGGAAGGTGTTTTTAATAACATTGCAGTGAGGTGTGTTTAATAACATGGCAGTAAGGTGTTTTGAATTACGTGGTGGTGAGGTGTTTTAAATAATGTGTCAGAAAGGTGTTTTAATAATGTGGCAGGAAGGTGTGTTTAATAACATGGCAGTGAGGTGTTTTTAATAACGTGGCTGTGAAGTGTTTTTAATAACGTGGTAATGTGGCGTTTTTAATAAGTTGCAGTAAGGTGTGTTTAATAACATGGCTGCAAGGTGTGTTTAATAATGTGGAAGTAAGGTGTGTTTAATAACATGGCAGTAAGGTGTTTTGATTTACGTGGCGGTGAGGTGTTTTTAGTACCACGCCGGTGAGGTGTTTTTCATAATGTGGCAGTGAGGTGTTTTTAATAACGTGGTAGTGAGGTATTTTTTTAATAACGTGGCAGTGAGGTATTTTTAATAACGTGGTGTGAAGTTTTTTTTAAATAATGTGGCAGTGAGGTATTTTTAATAACATGGATGTGAAGTTGTTTTTAATAATGTGGCAATGTGGCGTTTTTAGAACATGGCAGTAAAGTGTGTTTAATAATGTGGAAGTAAGGTGTGATTAATAACATGGCAGAAAGATGTTTTTAATAATGTGGCAGTAAGATGTTTTTTAATAGCGTGGCAATGTGGCGTTTTTAATAAGTTGCAGTAAGGTGTGTTTAATAACATGGCAGTAAGGTGTGTTTAATAATGTGGAAGTAAGGTGTGTTTAATAACATGGCAGTAAGGTGTTTTGAATTACGTGGCGGTGAGGTGTTTTTAGTACCACGTCAGTGAGGTGTTTTTAATAACGTGGTAGTGAGTTATTTTTTAATAACGTGGCAGTGAGGTATTTTTAATAACGTGGTGTGGTTTTTTTTTAATAACATGGCAGTAAAGTGTGTTTAATAACATGGCAGTAAGATGTTTTTAATAACATGGCAGTGAGGTATTTTTAATAACGTGGATGTGAAGTTTTTTTTTAATAATGTGGCAATGTGGCGTTTTTAAGAACATCGCAGTAAAGTGTGTTTAATAATGTGGAAGTAAGGTGTGATTAATAATATGGCAGAAAGATGTTTTTAATAATGTGGCAGTAAGGTGTGTTTAATAACATGGCAGTGAGGTGTGTTTAATAACATGGCAGTGAGGTGTGTTTAATAACGTGGCTGTGAAGTGTTTTTAATAACGTGGCAATGTGGCATTTTTAATAAGTTGCAGTAAGGTGTGTTTAATAATGTGGAAGTAAGGTGTGTTTAATAACGTGGAAGTAAGGTGTGTTTAATAACATGGCAGTAAGGTGTTTTGAATTACGTGGCAGTGAGGTGTTTTTAGTACCACGCCGGTGAGGTGTTTTTCATAATGTGGCAGTGAGGTGTTTTTAATAACGTGGTAGTGAGGTATTTTTTTTAATAACGTGGAAGTGAGGTATTTTTAATAACGTGGTGTGAAGTTTTTTTAATAACATGGCAGTAAAGTGTGTTTAATAACATGGCAGTGAGGTGTTTTTAATAACGTGGCAGTGAGGTATTTTTAATAATGTGGATGTGAAGTTTTTTTTTAATAAGGTGGCAATGTGGCGTTTTTAAGAACATGGCAGTAAAGTGTGTTTAATAATGTGGAAGTAAGGTGTGATTAATAACATGGCAGAAAGATGTTTTTAATAACGTGGCAGTAAGGTGTGTTTAATAACGTGGCAGTGAGGTGTGTTTAATAACATGGCAGTGAGGTGTTTTTAATAACGTGGCTGTGAAGTGTTCTTAATAACGTGGCAATGTGGCGTTTTTAATAAGTTGCAGTAAGGTGTGTTTAATAACGTGGCAATGTGGTGTTTTTAATAAGTTGCAGTAAGGTGTGTTTAATAATGTGGAAGTAAGGTGTGTTTAATAACATGGCAGTAAGGTGTGTTTAATAATGTGGAAGTAAGGTGTGTTTAATAACGTGGCAGTAAGGTGTTTTGAATTACGTGGCGGTGAGGTGTTTTTAGTGCCACGCCGGTGAGGTGTTATTCACAACGTGGCAGTGAGGTGTTTTTTTAATAACATGGCAGTGAGGTATTTTTAACGTGGCAGGAAGGTGTTTTTAATAACATTGCAGTGAGGTGTGTTTAATAACATGGCAGTGAGGTGTGTTTAATAACATGGCAGTAAGGTGTTTTAAATAATGTGTCAGAAAGGTGTTTTAATAATGTGGCAGGAAGGTTTTTTAATAACATGGCAGTGAGGTGTTTTAAATAACGTGACACTAAGGTGTTTTTAATAACGTGGCAGTCTGGTGTTTTTATTAACACGGCAGTGAGGTGTTTCTAATAACGTGGCGGTGAGGAGTTTTTAATGATGTTGTCTTGAGGTACTTTTAATAACATGGCAGTTGTTCACCTTGTGCAACCTGTGCCGAGCCGGTGGGAGGATCAGTTGCAGAAGATTCTTCAAAGACATCAAGGTTTGTTTTGCGACGACTTTGGGAAACTCAAGGGCATGGAGGCAAAACTCTTCCTGAAGGAGGGGGTGGTTCCTCGGTTTTGTAAACCACGTCCGGTGCCGTATGCCCTGCGGGACAAGGTCAAGGGTGAACTGGATAGGCTGGAGGCCTGTGGAGTGATCGAATGGGTGTCGTGCTCAGATTGGGCCACCCCGGTTGTCACGGTGCTGAAACGGAATGGAGACGTCCGATTGTGCGGGGATTTCAAATCCACGGTTAACCCGGGGCTCAGCGTGGAGCAATATCCACTGCCGCCAATCGATGAAGTATATGCGTGATTGGCGGGGAGTCAATACTTCACGAAGCTAGACCTGCGTGATGCATATTTTCACCTGCCGATGGATCTCGGGAGTAGTGAGCTTTTGACAATCAACACGTGTCAAGGACTCTATCGATATACCCGACTCTGTTTTGGGATTGCTTCGGCCCCAGCTTTGTGGCAGAAAGCCATGGATCAGGTTTGCATTGGCCTGCCCGCTCAGACCTACCTGGACGATGTGCTCATTGCGGGGAAAACGGCGGACGAGCACCTTGCGAACATTTCCCAAGTGCTGACAAAGTTAGAAGCGTGCGGCCTGCGCTTGAACAGGGACAAGTGCACGTTCTTCAAGCAGTGCTTGGAATACCTCGGGCACATCATCACGCCGGAGGGGTTGTTGAAAGGTCCTCGGAAGGTGGAAGCGATTCAACACATGCCACCGCCTCGCGACAAGACGCAGCTGCGCTCGTTCATTGGTATGGCCCAGTATTACCAAAGGTTCGTGCGAGGGCTCAGCTCACAACTTGCACCGTTAACACGGTTGTTCATGAAGGACGAGCGCTGGGCTTGGGGGCCTGCATACCAGGCGTCGTTCGACCGCGTCAAGCGGCTGTTCACAGAGGATACGGTCCTCGTCCACTACGAGCCTGCGCGTCCGCTCCTATTGGCATGCGACAGCTCTGCATATGGCATCGGGGCAGTGCTCTCACTCAGGATGGACGATGGTTCCGAGCGGCCTGTTTGTTTTGCATCCCGGACCCTGTCCGCAGCAGAGCGGGGATATGCCCAGATCGAGCGCGAGGCTCTCAGCCTCGTCTGGGGTGTGCGGAGGTTTCATCAATACCTGCTGGGGCGGCATTTCACTTTGCAGACGGATCACAAACCGCTTCAATTCATCCTGAGACCCGAACGCGGGGTGCCGGTGGTAGCGGCTGCGCGAATACAGCGGTGGTGTCTGTTTCTTGGTGCTTACAATTATGATATTCAGTTCCGAAGCACTGAGAAGCATGCTAACTGCGACGGGCTCTCACGCTTGCCGTGTGCGGAGGGTCCAACTGCGTCTGAGTTGGCCGACCGGGTCGATGTGTTCGCGCTGGGCCAGGTCCAAAGCGGGCCGGTCACGGCCAGACAGGTCGCGGTGGAATCGGCTCGTGATCCGGTGCTTGCCCGTGTCGTCCAGGCGATTTCTCCAGGGAATTGGAGCGATCTGCCTTCGACACCGGCATTTCAACCTTTCACGTCATGCGCATCGGAGCTGTCGTTGGTCCAATGGTGCATTATGTGGGGAATGAGGATGGTGATTCCACCGAAGTTCAGGCAGTGGTGTTTGGAAGAACTGCATGTCAGTCACCTTGGCGTCGTGAAGACCAAGAGTCTTGCTCGTAGCCTGTTGTGGTGGCCGGGGTTGGACAAAGAATTTGAGCAGTTGGTTAAGCGTTGCGCCACGTGCCAAACAGATGCTGATAACCCGCGTCGAGCTTCGGGACTATGGCCTGCCCCAGACAGAGCCTGGCAGAGGGTCCATGTAGATTTTGCGGGGCCGGTTAATGGCAAATGTTTTTGATTGTAATTGATGCATTCTCGAAATGGCCGGAGGTTGTAGTAATGCAGCATACATCAGCAAACATTACAGTAGAGAAACTGTGGACGATCTTTGCGAATAAAGGGTTACCGGAGATCCTGGTCTCTGATAATGGTCCGCAGTTCATCGCGGGTGTATTTGATGAGTTTATGCGCCAAAATGGTATTCGACATCTAAGGTCCGCACCGTATCATCCTGAGATGAATGGGAAAGCTGAGTCGTTTGTTAAGATGTTGAAACGGGCTTTGCGCAGGGGGGTGGGGGGGGGGGGTTTCACCTGTGCAGACGGTGGTTGATGTCTTTTTGCTCCATTACAGGAACGCGATTCATCCTGTCACGGGTGATTCTCCTGCCATTCGTGGCATTGCGGTCCAGACTGGATTTGCTGCGACCTGGAGGGTCGGGGAGTGGGGCGGTGTCGCGTCCGACGCGGCTGCGCGGCTTCGATGTGGGACAGCGGGTAATGGTGCGCGATTATTTCCACGGTTCCAAATGGGTGCCGGCTGTGGTCTCTGTGGTACTGGGGCCGGCGAATTGCATGGTGCGGACTGATGGTGGGGATGTGTGGAAGCGGCACGTGGACCAAATGCATGATCGCTGTCCAGCGTCACCCTCCCCCCCCCCACACCTCCCCGGGCCGAACGATGTGGGATCCCCACCTGTAATGTCGCCGGCGCCTGACGTTGTATTGCCAGGGCCGGATGTGCCGACGCCCAGGGGGTCTTCGCCTGATGCTGACCTACCCGGGGAGGTCGGGCAGGCTGGTCGGCCGGGGGCGGTTGTTATTGCGGATGGCGCGAGTCCGGCGAGGGTGTAACCTCGACCGAGCCGGGAGGCGTCTGAGCCTGGACTGTCTGGCGGCGCTGCCCGTCTGAGGTGGGTTAGGGTGCGGCCGCGGTACTTGGAGGATTATGA
Organism: Eptatretus burgeri; assembly: GCF_056783735.1. Lineage (NCBI taxonomy): Eukaryota > Metazoa > Chordata > Myxini > Myxiniformes > Myxinidae > Eptatretus > Eptatretus burgeri. Next base: position 79,648,698 of record NC_140970.1, on the reverse strand, counting down.
GTGTTGATGGGTTTCGGGTGGTCATGTTATGATTGTCCTTTCATCATTTGACTTGTCATTTTACGAGGTGAGGAGTGTGCTGTATCACGTGATTGGGTTTTCGTAAATCATGCCTCGCCCGCTAGGGGTGGCAGGAGTGTAGTTCCGGTCGCACAATAAAGCGGAGTTGATGCTGGCGCGCTTGCTTCTCGTGTTCCACTGCACCTCGTATATTCTAGCAGTGAGGTGTGTTTAATAACATGACAGTAAGGAATGTTTAATAACATGGCAGTAAGATGTTTTTAATAACGTGGCAGTGAGGTGTTTTTAATAACATGACAGTAAGGTGTGTTTAATAATGTGGATGTAAGGTGTGTTTAATAACATGACAGTAAGTTTCGTTTAATAACATGGCAGAAAGATGTTTTTAATAACGTGGCAGTAAGATGTTTTTAATAACATGGCAGTGGGGTGTTATAAATAACATGGGAGTAAGGTGTTTTGAATTACGTGGAGGTGAGGTGATTTTAGTACCACGCCGGTGAGGTGTTTTTAATAATGTGGCAGGGAGGTATTTTTTAATAACATGGCTGTGAAGTGTTTTTAATAACATGGCAATGTGGCGTTTTTAAGAAGTTGCAGTAAGGTGTGTTTAATAACATGGCAGTGAGGTTTGTTTAATAACGTGGCAGGAAGGTGTTTTTAATCTCATGGCAGTGAGGTGTGTTTAATAACATGGCAGTAACATATTTTTAATAATGTGGCAGTAAGGTGTGTTTAATAACATGGCAGTAAGGTGTATTTAATAACAAGGCAGTAAGATGTTTTTAATAATGTGGCAGTTCGATGTTTTTAATAATGTGGCAGTAAGATGTTTTTAATAATTTGGTAGTAAGATGTTTTTAATAATGTGGCAGTAAGATGTTTTTAATAACGTGGCAGTAAGGTTTGTTTAATAACATGGCAGTGAAGTGCGTTTCATAACATTGCAGGAAGGTGTTTTGAATTGCATGGCGGTGAGGTGCTTTCAACAACGTGGCAGTAAGGTATTTTTTAATAACGCGTCATTGAGGTATTTTTAATAACGTGGCAATGTGGCCTTTTTAATAACATGCAGTAAGGTGTGTTTAATAACATGGCGGTAAGATGTTTTTAATAACGTGGCAGGAAGGTGTTTTTAATAATATTGCAGTGAGGTTTGTTTAATAACATGGCAGTAAGACGTTTTTAATAACATGACAGTAAGGTGTTTTAAATAATGTGTCAAAAGTGTGTTTTTAATAATATGGCAGCAAGGTATTTTTAATAATGTGGCAGGAAGGTTTTTTAATAACATGGCAGTGAGGTGTTTTAAATAACGTGGCAGTCAGATGTTTGTAATAACGTGGTCTTCAGGTGTTTTTAATAATGTGGTCTTGAGATGTTTTTAATAACAAGGCGGTGAGTTGTTTTAAATAACGTGGCAGACAGGTGTTTTTATTAAGGCGGCAGTGAGGTGTTTCTAATAACGTGGCGGTGAGGTGTTTTTAATAATGTGGACTTGAGGTGTTTTTAATAACGTGGCAGTAAGGTGTGTTTAATAACATGGCAGTGATGTGTGTTTAATAACGTGTCAGTAAGGTGTTTTTAATAACGTGGCAGTAAGACGTTTTTAATAACGTGGAAGTTAGGTGTTTTAAATAACATGGCAGTAAGGTGTGTTTAACATGGCAGTAAGGTGTTTTAAATAACTTGGCAGTAAGGTGTGTTTAATAATGTGGATGTAAGGTGTGTTTAATAACATGGCAGTAAGAAGTTTTTAATAACGTGGCAGTAAGGTGTTTTTAATAACATGACAGTAAGGTGTTTTTAAGAACATGCCAGTAAGGTGTGTTTAATAATGTAGCAGTGAGGTGTTTTTAATAACATGACAGTAAGGTGTTTTTAAGAACATGCCAGTAAGGTGTGTTTAATAATGTACCAATAAGGTGTTTTTAATAACATGGCAGTAAGGTGTTTTAAATAACATGTCAGAAAGGTGTTTTTAATAACGTGGCAGTAATATGTTTTTAATAATGTGGCAGTGAGGTGTTTTTAATAACGTGGTCGTGAGGTGTTTTTAATAACGTGGCAGTAAGGTGTGTTTAATGACATGGCAGTAAGGTGTTTTAAATAGCGTGGCAGTAAGATGTTTTTAATAACGTGGCAGTGCGGTGTTTTTAATAACGTGGCAGTGAGGTGTTTTTAATAACGTGGTCTTGCGGTGTGTTTAATAATGTGACAGTAAGGTGTTTTTATTCATGTGGAGGTGAGGTGTTTTTAATAACGTGGAGGTGAGGTGTGATTAATAACGTGGTGGTGAGCTGTGTTTCATGACGTGGTGGTGAGGTGTTTTTAATAACGTGGTCTTGCGGTGTGTTTAATAATGTGTTCTTGAGGTGTGTTTAATAACGTGGCAGTGAGGTGTTTTTAATAACATGGCAGTAAGGTGTTTTTATTAACGTGGCAGTAACGTGTGTTTCATGACGTGGTGGTGAGGTGTTTTTAATAACGTGGTGGTGAGGTGTTTTTATAACGTGGCGGTGAGGTGTTTTTAATAACCTGGTCTTGCGGTGTGTTTAATAACATGGCAGTAAGGTGTTTTTTAAGAATGTGGAGGTGAGGTGTTTTTAACAACGTGGCGGTGAGCTGTGTTTCATGACGTGGCGGTGAGGTGTTTTTAATAACGTGGTGGTGAGGTGTTTTTAATAACGTGGTGGTGAGGTGTTTTTAATAACGTGGTCTTGCGGTGTGTTTAATAATGTGGTCTTGAGGTGTGTTTAATAACGTGGCGGTGAAGTGTTTTTAATAACATGACTGTGAGGTGCTTTTCATAACATGGTGGTGAGGTGTTTTTAATAACGTGGAGGTGAGGTATTTTTGAGGTGTTTTTAATAACGTGGCAGTGAGGTGTTTTAAATAACGTGGAGATGAGATGTTTTAAATAACGTTGCGGTGAGGTGTGTTTAATAACATGGTGGTGAGGTCTTTTTAATAACATGACGGTGAGGTGTTTTTAATAACATGACGGTGAAGTGTTTTAATAACGTGGCGGTGAGGTGCTTTTCATAACATGGCAGTGAGGTGTTTTTAATAACCTGGCAGTGAGGTATTTTAAATGACGCGGAGGTGAGGGGTTTTTAATAACGTGATGAGGTGTTTTTGAATTACGTGGAGGTGAGGTGTTTTAAATAACGTGGTCTTGAGGTGTGTTTAACGTGGTCTTGAGGTGTGTTTAATAACGTGTTGGTGAGGTGTTTTAAATAACATGGCAGTGAAGTGTTTTTAATACCGTGGAAATGAGGTGTTTTTAATAATGTGTCCGTGAAATGTTTTAGTACCATGGAGGTGTTTTTAATAACGTGGCAGTGAGGTGTTTTTATGAACGTGGCGGTAAGCTGTTTATCTTCATGTGGCAGTAAGGTGTTTTTAATAATGTGGGGTGAGGCGTTTTGAATAATGTGGCGGTGAGGTGTTTTTAATAACGTGGTCTTGCGGTGTGTTTAACGTGGCAGTGAGGTGTTTTTAATAACGTGCTGGTGAGGTGTTTTAAATAACGTTGCAGTGAGGTGTTTTTAATAACGTGGCAGTGAGGTGTTTTTAATAACGTGGCAGTGAGGTGTTTTTAATAACGTGGCAGTGAGGTGTTTTTAATAACATGGCAGTGAGGTGTTTTTAATAACGTGGTCTTCAGGTGTTTTTATTGACGTGGAAGTGAGGTGTTTTAAATAACATGGCAGTAAGGTGTTTTTATTAAGTTAGAAGTGAGGTATTTTTATTAACGTGGAGGTGAGGTGTTTTTAATAACATGTTGGTAAGGTGTTTTTCTTAATGTGGTCTTGAGGTGTTTTTAATAACATGGCGTTGAAGTTCTAAATGGAGTCAAAAGCCAGTCGCCGACTGGGAATCCTTCGTCGTGCAAAGTCCTTCCTCGGCCCTCTTGAGCTCCTGACCACTTACAAAGCTTTTGTCCGTAGCCTGATGGAGTACTGCTCTCCCCTCTGGGCTGCTGCTCCTGCCTCCCACCTTTCTCGGCTTCACGCTGTCGAAACCAGGGCATTTAAGATCATCAGCATCTCCCGCAATGAAGCTGTCTTTGGGCCTCTCACTCAATCACCGCAGGTTGGTCGGTGGTCTTTCTGTCTCCTTCCGACTCCTCTCCAGCCTTGCCCCCCCTGCTCTCTCTGCGATTTGTCCCCACCACATTTCCACAGGGCGCTCAAGGTCCGCCAACAACCCCCTTCTGGTAAAACTACCAAAATCACGAATTACTGCTCATCTTCACTCTTTCATTCCTCTTTTTTTCCCGCCTTTGGAATAAACTTCCTCACTCTATTCTTTCCCATTCTTTCCTCCAGGCTTTCAAAACAGCTCTTCACCACCACCTCTTATCTTTCCCCATCCAAATCATCGATCTTTTCTACCCCCGATAATCCACCCAAGCCCACTTCCTTCAATTCCCCTGCTTTCCTTCCTGAAAGTCCCTGTAATGTCCATCTTCTCTTTGCCATGTTCCCCGTCCCATCCCCATCCCTCTCCCTTCCACAGTTCACCTAATGTGTCTGTTCCCCACTGTTTTGTCCCTTCCACTCCCGCCCCTCTTGTCTCATGCCCCCTTGCTGTGAGTTGTGTGTTAGCTCTCATACGAGCCTCGACAAGGTATACAAAAAAACAAAAAGTGTTTTAGTAACGTGGAGGTGAGGTGTTTTTTTAATAACATGACGGTGAGGTGTTTTTAAGAACATGATGGTGAGGTGTTTTTGATTATGTGGCGGTGAGGTGTTTTTAATAACGTGGCAGTAAGGTGTGTTTCATGACGTGACGGTGAGATGTTTTGAATAACGTGGAGGTGAGGTGTTTTTTAATAACATGACGGTGAGGTGTTTTTAAGAACATGATGGTGAGGTGTTTTTGATTATGTGGCAGTGAGGTGTTTTTAATAACGTGGCAGTAAGGTGTGTTTCATGACGTGGCGGTGAGATGTTTTGAATAACGTGGAGGTGAGGTATTTTTTAATAACATGACGGTGAGGTGTTTTTAATAACATGATGGTGAGGTGTTTTTGATTATGTGGCGGTGAGGTGTTTTCAATAACTTTGCAGTAAGGTGTGTTTCATGACGTGGCGGTGAGATGTTTTGAATAACGTGGCGGTGAGGTGTTTTTAATAACATGGGGTTGAGATGTTTTTATTAACGTCGCAGTAAGGTGTGTTTCATGACGTGGAGGTGAGATGTTTTGAATAACGTGGCGGTGAGGTGTTTTTAATAACATGGGGTGAGGTGTTTTTAATAACGTGGCAGTAAGGTGTGTTTCAGGACGTGGCGGTGAGATGTTTTGAATTACGTGGCGGTGAGATGTTTTGAATAACGTGGCGGTGAGGTGTTTTTAATAACATGGGGTGAGGTGTTTTTAATAACGTGGCGGTGTGATATTTTTAATAACGTGATCTTGGCGGTGTGTTTAATAATGTGGTCTTGAGGTGTGTTTAATAACGTGCAGTAAGGTGTTTTTATTAACGTGGCAGTGAGGTGTGTTTCATGACGTGGGGGTGAGGTGTTTTTCATCACGTGGTCTTGCAGTGTGTTTAATAATGTGGTCTTGAGGTGTGTTTAATAATGTGCAGTAAGGTGTTTTTATTAACGTGGCAGTGAGGTGTGTTTCATGATGTGGGGGTGAGGTGTTTTTCATCACGTGGTCTTGCGGTGTGTTTAATAATGTGGTCTTGAGGTGTGCTTAATAACGTGGCAGTAAGGTGTTTTTATTAATGTGATAGTAAGGTGTTTTTAATAACGTGGCGGTGAGGTGTGTTTCATGACGTGGCAGTGAGGTGTTTTTAATAACGTGGTCTTGCGGTGTGTTTAATAACGTGGTCTCGAGGTTTTTTTAATAACGTGGCGGTGAGGTGTTTTTAATAACATGACTGTGAGGTGCTTTTCATAACATGGTGGTGAGGTCTTTTTAATAACGTGGAGGTGAGTTGTTTTTAAAAACGTGGTCTTGAGGTGTCTTTAATAACGTGGTCTTGAGGTGTTTTTAATAACGTGGTCTTGAGGTGTTTTTAGTAAAGTGGCGGTGAGGTGTTTTTCACAACGTGTCGCTGAGGAGTTTTTAATAACGTGGCGGTGAGGTGTTTTTAATAACGTGGTCTTGCGGTGTGTTTAATAACATGGCAGTAAGGTGTTTTTAAGAATGTGGAGGTGAGGTGTTTATAATAACGTGGAGGTGAGGTGTGATTAATAACGTGGCGGTGAGCTGTGTTTCATGAAGTGACGGTGAGGTGTTTTTAATAACATGGCGGTGAGGTGTTTTTAATAACCTGGTCTTGCGGTGTGTTTAATAACATGGCAGTAAAGTGTTTTTAAGAATGTGGAGGTGAGGTGTTTTTAATAACGTGGAGGTGAGGTGTGATTAATAATGTGGAGGTGAGCTGTGTTTCATGACTTGGCGGTGAGGTGTTTTTAACAACGTGTCTGTGAGGAGTTTTTAATAACGTGGTCTTGCGGTGTGTTTAATAATGTGGCAGTAAAGTGTTTTTATTCATGTGGAGGTGAGGTGTTTTTAATAACGTGGAGGTGAGGTGTGATTAATAATGTGGCGGTGAGCTGTGTTTCATGACTTGGCAGTGAGGTGTTTTTAACAACGTGTCTGTGAGGAGTTTTTAATAACATGGCGATGAGGTGTTTTTAATAACGTGGTCTTGCGGTGTGTTTAATAATGTGAGAGTAAGGTGTTTTTATTCATGTGGAGGTGAGGTGTTTTTAATAACGTGGAGGTGAGGTGTGATTAATAACGGGGCGGTGAGCTGTGTTTCATGACGTGGTGGTGAGGTGTTTTTAATAACGTGGTCTTGCGGTGTGTTTAATAATGTGTTCTTGAGGTGTGTTTAATAACGTGGCAGTGAGGTGTTTTTAATAACATGGCAGTAAGGTGTTTTTATTAACGTGGCAGTAACGTGTGTTTCATGACGTGGCGGTGAGGTGTTTTTAATAACGTGGTGGTGAGGTGTTTTTATAACGTGGGGGTGAGGTGTTTTTAATAACCTGGTCTTGCGGTGTGTTTAATAACATGGCAGTAAGGTGTTTTTTAAGAATGTGGAGGTGAGGTGTTTTTAACAACGTGGCGGTGAGCTGTGTTTCATGACGTGGCGGTGAGGTGTTTTTAATAACGTGGTGGTGAGGTGTTTTTAATAACGTGGTGGTGAGGTGTTTTTAATAACGTGGTCTTGCGGTGTGTTTAATAATGTGGTCTTGAGGTGTGTTTAATAACGTGGCGGTGAAGTGTTTTTAATAACATGACTGTGAGGTGCTTTTCATAACATGGTGGTGAGGTGTTTTTAATAACGTGGCGGTGAGGTATTTTTGAGGTGTTTTTAATAACGTGGCAGAGATGTTTTAAATAACGTTGCGGTGAGATGTGTTTAATAACATGGTGGTGAGGTCTTTTTAATAACATGACGGTGAGGTGTTTTTAATAACATGACGGTGAAGTGTTTTAATAATGTGGCGGTGAGGTGCTTTTCATAACCTGGCAGTGAGGTGTTTTTAATAACCTGGCAGTGAGGTATTTTTAATGACGCGGAGGTGAGGGGTTTTTAATAACGTGATGAGGTGTTTTTGAATTACGTGGAGGTGAGGTGTTTTAAATAACGTGGTCTTGAGGTGTGTTTAACATGGTCTTGAGGTGTGTTTAATAACGTGTTGGTGAGGTGTTTTAAATAACATGGCAGTGAAGTGTTTTTAATACCTTGGAAATGAGGTGTTTTTAATAACGTGTCCGTGAAATGTTTTAGTAACATGGAGGTGTTTTTAATAACGTGGCAGTGAGGTGTTTTTATGAACATGGCGGTAAGCTGTTTATCTTCATGTGGCAGTAAGTTGTTTTTAATAATGTGGGGTGAGGTGTTTTGAATAATGTGGCGGTGAGGTGTTTTTAATAACGTGGTCTTGCGGTGTGTTTAACGTGGTCTTGAGGTGTGTTTAATAACGTGCTGGTGAGGTGTTTTTCATTATCTGACTGTGAGGTGTTTTTATTAACGTGGAGGTGAGGTCTTTTTAATAACGTCGTCTTGAGGTGTTTTTAATATCGTGGCGATGAGGTGTTTTTCATAACATGATGGTGAGGTGTTTTTCATAACATGGCAGTGAGTTGTTTAAAATAACGTGGCAGTGAGGTGCTTTTAATAATGTGGCAGTGAGGTGTTTTAAATAACTTGGTAGGGAGGTGTTTTTTTATGACGTGGAAGTGAGGTCTTTTTAATAACGTGGCATTGTGGTGTTTTTAATAATGTGGCATAAATAGTGCAGCCACCGTAATTTTTTGGGGGTTGGGAACATTCATTTTTCATTGAGAAGAGCTTACGGCAGCCGCACGGAAAACGCAAGCCCACCGCTCGCCCTATGTACGGTTGACGTGGAACACATCTATGTCATAGCTTGGCTTGTCTAATTGCTACGGCGAGCGTAGAAATGAAAAAAAGTTATAACTCCGCGATTTCATTCCACGGCGACCCTATGGCCTGTAAAATATAGCCAAATGGCGACGGGCCACCCTGAGGCCACCTCAGTTTCTCTGCGGCCGCCGCACGTTTGTCAATTCAGAGGGCGTACGGCCGCCTTATCCTCGCCGTAGAGCAAATGTGACTGAGGCGTGAGTAATATGGCGGTGAAGTGTTTCTAATAACGTGGAAATGAGGTGTTTTTAATTACATGTCAGTGAAATGTTTTCGTACCATGGAGGTGTTTTTCATAACATGGAGGTGAGTTGTTTTTAATAACATGCCAGTGAGGTTTTTAATAATGTGGTGGTGAGTTGTTTTTAATAACGTGGACGTGAGGTGTTTTTAATAATGTGGCAGTGAGGTTTTTAATCATGTGGTGGGGAGCTGTTTTTAATAACATGATGATGAGGTGTTTTTAAATAACATGGAGTTGAGGTGTTTTAAATAACGTGGCAGTGACGTCTATTTAGTACCATGGCAGTGAAGTGTTTTTAATAACTTGGTCTTGAGGTGTTTTTCATAACGTGGCAGTAAGGTGTGTTTAATAACATGGCAATGAGGGGTGTTTAATAACGTGGCAGTAAGATGTTTTTAATAACTTGGCAGTGAGGTGTTTTTAATAACGTGGCAGTTAGGTGTTTTTAATAACATGGCAGTAAGGTGTGTTTAACATGGCAGTAAGGTGTTTTAAATAACATGGCAGTAAGGTGTGTTTAATAATGTGGATGTAAGGTGTGTTTAATAACATGACAGTAAGGTGTGTTTAATAATGTGGCAGTAAGGTGTGTTTAATAACGTGGCAGTAAGGTGTTTTTAATAACGTGGCAGTAAGATGTTTTTAGTAACGTGGCAGTAAGGTGTTTTTAATAAAATGACAGTAAGGTGTTTTTAATAACATGACAGTAAGGTGTGTTTAATAACATGGCAGTAAGATGTTTTTAATGACATGGCAGTAAGGTGTGTTTAATAACATGGCAGTAAGGTGTGTTTAATAACATAGCAGTAAGGTGTGTTTAATAACATGGCAGTGAGGTGTTTTAAATAACTTGGCAGTAAGGTGTGTTTAATGACATGGCAGTAACAGGCTCCCCCGAACAAACGGACGCCAACGTTGTCAGTCGGAATGAAAACCCGTCATTCTTGTTAAAAAAACAGCTAAAATTGATGAAAAAGCGGCAGAAATTGAAAGCAACACAGTCATTACGGTCGCAATAGCAGAGAAACCGAAACCAACACGTTTATTCTACACGCAACAACGGTCAATCCCGAAATAGAACGGTGGGGAATGGAAGCAACATCGGTTATTTCCGTCGCAAAACGGCCGGAGACCGAAGCGAAAGCGATTCATTCCGGTTACCATAACGTGGGAAACATGGCGGCTTGAAAAGTTCTTGAAGTTATGGTAAGTTAACTTTAATGTAGTCTGCCTTGAATATATAATGTCTGTAAATGAAAACCCATTTGTGGTATGGGATATTATACAAGCAGCGATAAATGCAACCTCTTGACTTAATGTGTGGCTGACATTTCGTAAAATTTGTGCCCCCATGCTGCAGCGATCAGTGACGATTGATCGTTTATATTGCAAGAGGTAAAATTTGATAGTAATAATAAATTGCAAATTCCAATAAAATAACAAAGTTAATATGAAGTAAAAACTGTAAAAAGATCCCATACACGATCCCCTATGTTGAACTGGGCATACACAACTAGCGATCCTTCACTCGGGGGCTCGAAATACAGGCAAACCAAACATTATCATCACAACAAAATTCGGTTTAATAAATTGTTAAAACTACATCAGGTACTACCTACTATATATTATCGATATTACATTTATGTTCGAGGCACAAGCACTAAAAATTTACATACCGTAACAGGTCGTTCTATTGCATCCGCCATCTTGTTCACACAACAGTAACCGGAATGAACCGCTTTTGTTTCGCTCTCAGACGTTTCGCAACAGAAATAACCAATCTTGCTTCCGTTTCCCACCAATCTATTTCGGGATTGTCCGTTCTTGTTTCCGTCACGACCGTTCTTGTGTGTAGAATAAACATGTTGGTTTCCATTATATCTGCTATTGCGACTGTAATTACTGTGTTGGTTTCAATTTTAGCTGTTTTTGTAACAAGAATAACGGGTTTTCATTCCGTCTGACAACGTTGGCGTCCGTTTGTTAGGGGGGCCTGAGTAAGGTGTTTTAAATAACGTGGCAGTAAGGTGTTTTAAATAAGGTGGCAGTAAGGTGTTTTTAATAATGTGGCAGTAAGGTGTTTTTAATAAGGTGGCAGTAAGATGTTTTTAATAATGTGGCATAAGGTGTTTTTAATAAGGTGGCAGTAAGATGTTTTTAATAATGTGGCATAAGGTGTTTTTAATATGGTGGCAGTAAGGTGTGTTTTTAATAACGTGGAAATGAGGTGTTTTCAATAACTTGGCAGTAAGGTGTTTTTAATAACTTGGCAGTAAGGTGTTTTTAACAACATGGGGTTGAGGTGTTTTAAATAACGTGGTAGTGAGGTGTTTTTAATAACATGATCTTGCGGTGTGATAATAATGTGGTCTTGAGGTGTGTTTAACAACTTGGCAGTCAGGTGTTTTTATTAACGTGCAGAAAGGTGTGTTTCATGACGTGGTGGTGATGTGCTTTTAATAACGTGGTCTTGCGGTGTGTTTAATAATGTGGTCTTGAGGTGTGGTTAATAACGTGGCAGTAAGGTGTTTTTATTAACGTGACAGTAAGGTGTTTTTAATAACGTGGCGGTGAGGTGTTTTTTATAACATGGCGGTGAGGTGTTTTTAATAACGTGGAGGTGAGGTGTTTTTGAGGTGTTTTTAAGAACTTGGTCTTGAGTTCTTTTTAATCACGTGGTGGTGAGGTTTTTTTTTTAATAACATGGAGGTGAGGTGTTGATAAATAACGTGGTCTTGAGGTGTTTAATAACGTGGGGGTGAGGTGTTTTGATAACATGGTGGTGAGGTGTTTTTAATAACATGGCGGTGAGGTGTTTTTAATAATGTGGCGGTGCGGTGTTTTTAATAACGTGGCAGTGAGGTGTTTTTAATAACGTAGCTGTGAGGTGTTTTTAAATAACGTGGAAGTGAGGTGTTTTTAATAACGTAGCAGTGAGGTGCTTTTAATAATGTGGAGGTGAGGTGTTTTTAATAACAAGGCGGTGAGGTGTTGTGTGGCAGTGACGTGTATTTAGTACCATGGCGCTGAAGTGTTTTTCATAACGTGGAAGTGAGGTGTTTGAAATAACGTGGCAGTGAGGTGTATGTCCTACCCTGGCGGTGAAGTGTTTTTAATAACGTGGAAATGAGGTGTTTTTAATAACATGTCAGTGACATATTTCAGTACCATGGAGCTGTTTTTAATAACATGGAGGTGAGTTGTTTTTAATGATGTGGCAGTGAGGTGTTTTGAAAAAGGTTTTGATTTTGAACACAAGATGATAGTTTATGAAGATTGATTTGATTAACATATACCCCAGTTGACACTTTACTACTCATTTATTTATCAAAAAATTACGTGAGACTAATCATAACACCATTATCTCTATTAATCTGTAATTCTGTTTCTTCCAAAAGCAAACAATATGTATCAACTTCTTCACTCTCTTCTCTTTCAATGTATAGGGAAGTATCCACTCGATTAGACTTTCTAGTTTCCTTTTGAGCACTCAGGTCAATCGCATAGATTGCATCCAGACTTTTAAATGCTGTCATATCCAAAATGGGTTCTTTATTTCCATTGCTTTCACACACCTTTTAGTAAGACTTGTATGCTTCAGCATATTTTTTTTTCCCAATTAATTTTCAATGTATCTCGTGGATAAATTGTTCCATCCAGAGAAACGCGAAGTTGTTTCACCTTAGCATTATCACTCAATGCATTATTCTTATCAGTAGCAGCATCACCATCTGTTTTTTTTTAAAATGAGCCACAGATATCGTGGCTTTCCTTCCAGAACACACAAATTTTACGTGTAAGTGGTTTGGTTCAGTTTAACGTGTTGGCATCTTCTTTTAAGGTATGATACACTGAGTGGTTTCTTTGAGTTGTCTTCTATTCAACATCTCTTCTGTTTTAAGATTAGGAGTATATTCACTAATATACCAACTAATTTCATCAATAACAAATTTATTCTGATCAGCAAAAGCATTACCCACACCAAAAAGCAATTTATTTTCATTATCATTCCTTTGCAGTTGAAATCTAATTTTCAGACCATACAGAACTTTATCATGATCACAAAATCCAAATATACCTTTAAGAGGAACTGCCACAGTAAAACTATTACCTGCTTTTGTATCGTCATTATACATTCCTTTCCTTTGACTATATCCAGGGTCTATGTTTGTTCCCGTTGCCATATCAGGAATTAAACCTTCGACAGCCCCCTTTTCCATTCTATCACGAATTGAATATAGTGTAAATTTCATCATTTTAGATGTAGCAGAGACATAATCAACCGCTTCAACTTCTTGTATTCCAATGTACAAACAAACACTATCAAACATTTTCCAGAAGAAATCATTTACGAGTGTAGCGTTTGTGCGAGTGTAGTGTTTCTTATTGAGCGACGAGGGAGTTGAAAGTATGATTGACTTAGATAAATACAATTACAATAAGAATGTCTCCCTCTTGTGTAGTACCATTTGGTTTCTCTCATTAACACGATCATTAAAGATAACGAGGTTCTTTTTTGATTTATCCAAATCTTGGGGAGAAGGTATATCATCTGTATCTCTGTCTCTGTCTCTGTCTGTCTGTCTCTCTCTCTGTCTCTGTCTCTGTCTCTCTCTCTCTGTCTGTCTGTCTGTCTCTCTCTCTCTCTCTCTCTCTCTCTCTCTCTCTCTCTCTCTCTCTCTCTCTCTCTCTCTCTCTCTCTCTCTCTCTATCGAGTGCAGCCTGTGGCTGCTGGTTGCATCATTGTTGGGATGCAGCTATGCCGCTGATGCAGTGTCCCCCTTACCAGTACACTGGTGCTCATTTTGTGAACCTCGGAAGGATGACAGGCTGAGTCAACCTCCTGGTGTATTAATTCAGTGACCAATGGGGCTTGAACTCAGGACCCGAGGATCCCAAGCTGCCACCCTAACCACTAAGCCAACACCAGGCTTATCATCCGTATCATCACTAAGAATACAAGTTATCTGCTTTGATTTCTTCTTATATATCTGTGTCTCACAAAATAGTTGTATTATATCTTCAATGTTGTAATCAATTAGTTTGTTTTGAAGTTTAAATAAACCGATTATATCTTCTTTTTGAAGACCAGCATTAAAACCTTGTGAGAGCAGTTGATACTCAGGTTGAAAACTCGACTTTGTGAAAATTATTAAATTATTATAATCCAAAAAGTTGGGAGTAAGGAGTATCTTTAAAAGTAAGCAGGTTTTTCACACTCGCTTGAACCAACTATGACATCTTAATGAATTTTGAAGACTTTTATGGTTGTTAAATTTTATCTTATTTTCCCAAATGGATAAAAATCATTCATTTACATATTTGGAAAACAGGTTATTTAATTTTTGTATTGGCTTTTTTGGAAACTCTACGTTTTATCCGAAGTTCAGGTTTAATTTCAAGATAATCCATTATTTTATTTATACATTATCCTGTGTTGATATTTCCCTGAAAATGACAATCGTTAATAATATCGATCATCAATCCATGAAACATGGTCGTCATTTGTTCAGTCTCTTCTCTTGTAAAAAAAGGTGTATTATCACCCTCATACTTTACATTCATTTCCTGAATCAATCTTGGAAAGTAATTCATTTTTGGTGTAAATCTCAAAGAATTATATTCCTTTTTACATTTTTTATTATCATTAATTAGAAGATAATCACAGAACATACATTTATAGGCTTTTGAGTCTGTGTTTAATTCCCGTCTTTCACACGCAGGACAATTCTCAACTTTGTCATGTGGCGAATCAGGAAATTCAAGAGGCTCAAAATCTAGTAAACTATTCATATTTATAAAGTAACACTTTACTAAAAATAAAATTCATCTTCGGCATCATCTTCGATACTTTCATTGGTGCTTTCACAATCATCTATAAACTACATTCATAACTAACGTTTGAACACAAACTCTCGGTATCATAACTGTCTTCTGTTCCAACAGAGATACTATCATCACTCTCATAATCTTCAAAATCTTCAGTTGAATAATGACTCATATTTAATTAGTAGAAAAAACATTACCATCTATATCTATATACTTTTTTTCATTAATAGATTCAATTACTACATTTTTTTTCATACTACAGGTAATTTTAAAATGGTCCTTATCAACTCTTGAACGAAATGTCATTTTACCTGATATATTAACATCCTTTATTTCATCAGGATTTAAGTCTTTCGGGTTGTTGAAAAAAATACAAATTTCTCCTTGCATATTACAGATGGTTTTATCTTTTCTTTTTAAAGCTTCATCCATGAGGTTTTTCTTTTTTGATACTTTTTCTTGTTTCATTGCTTTTTCGAGTTTTGAATATATTGCCAGAAGGAGAGGAGAAACTTTTGTTAGAGATACTTTAATTGATGTTCTTCCAGATATACTAAAAGCCCTTCCACTAAATGAAATTGGAGAACTCGTATTATTCACCAAAATTGTTTTTATCCAATAGTTGTTATATTTATCTTTATTCTATTTTACATCCTCGACATATTTCTCAGTATCCTTCACAAATGAAGAGATTGATTGAAACTTGTCTTTTGTGTCTTGATATATTGTATTTATTAAGTGAAAAAAGTTGGAGGATAAAATGGTTTTAAGCACAGATTCACCTATAAATTAAACGGAATTTTCATCAAGAAAATTTTATTTTAAACAAAGTTTTGTTCTATAAATTTGGTGAATACAACGTACTGCGATGTTTGTAATCATGAATATAAATGTTCTAAAAAAACACCTTCAAACCAACAAACACACATTCAATCTTTTCAGACAAATATCTCCAATTGACCAAGAAACAAAACATTGTGATAGATAATGATATTCTTTAAAAGAATTTATAATAAACACCTTCAATCATGCAAGCACAAGAACAATGAAGAAAGGGAAGGTGCCACTAAATTCTCCATTGAAAACACTGATGGGGCATTTAAAGGACATATAAAAATAAGATTGTTTCGCTTTCAAGACCCTGGACCATCTTCAATCATGGATGCTGTTGATGTGGTTAAACAAAGTATTGAAACTATAATTAAAAACACATTAAGTGAAATTAAAACTTTTAAGTTTTATATGGGAGTAAAATTGAACATGGTAAGAGAAGGCGATGAAACGACTTCCTATATGAGGACAACCCCTCACTTTTTCTCATCATTTCAAGATTTTGTAAGATGTGATGTTTACGATGAACTCCAGAGACAACAACAAGATGTTGATAACACTGTAGTAGGTCGTGGATTTGCTATTACAAAAATAATCTTTTTAGATATACACATCTTAAAATCAGATCCTCTTCAAGCTTCTTCTTATATTGATTTACCAAAAGAGATAAAAGTTAACAAAGCGGTTGTTAATATTCAAAACGAAGATAATAAATATTTTCTATGGTCTGTTCTTGCTCACTTACATCCTCCACAATGGAAACCTGAAAGGGTTGAACATTATAAGAAATACGAGAATACATTAGCTGTTAAAGATTTAAAGCTTCCAATGTCATTGAGAGATATTCCTAAATTTGAGAAAATGAATAATCTATCTGTTAATGTACATGGATTAACAGATACAAACGAAGTTCAGATATTAAAAATTTCAAACAATTATAAAAATGATGAAACACACATTGACCTTCTCTACTTTACTTCAAAGGAAAAATCACATTATGCTTTCATCACAAATTTGTCAAGATGAACCAAATCACAGCTATACAAGAGAAAATGTAAAATGTATCCTTGCAAGAGATGTCTCAACTCCTTTCACACAAAAGAACGATTAAATCAACATTCGAAATATTGTAGTAATCATAAATCAACCATAATCAATTTACCAAAAGCAGGTTCAAACATATCATTCAAAGATTTTAACAAATGTATAAAACATCCGTTTGTGATATATGCTGATTTTGAAAGTATCCTTGAAAAGATGGATACTGTTTCTCCAAATCCAAATAAATCGTACACAAATAAATATCAAAAACATACTCCTTGTGGTTTCTGTTATTATATCAAATCATCTGTTGGTGATGAATACAAGTTAGAACTTTATAGAGGAGAAAATGCCTCAGAGGAGTTTGGAAGATGATTGGAAAAAGATTGCAAAGACTCAGAGAAATAATGGTTAAAACCTATAAACCAATATCATTAACCAAGGAAGAGAAAAAGGAATTTAGAAAGAACAGTATCTGCCATATTTATGAGGAGAAAATTGAGGGAGAGGTCAAAGTTAGGGATCATTGTCATCTTACTGGTAAATATAGAGGTCCAGCTCATTCCCGTTGTAATCTTAATTACAAGCCCCCAAACTTTATTCCTGTCTTTCTTCACAACAACGCTCACTATGACACACATCTATTTATAAATGAACTTTCAAAGACATCTGGAGATATTTCTGCCATCCCGAACACATCAAAAATACATCTCATTCACAAAAACAATTCATACATCCCCCATAACCCATATCAGATTTCTTGACACATACAAGTTTATGGCAAGTCCATTATCTAACTTAGCATCAAATATTAAAAACTTACCGAATCTAAAATCACATTTCTCAAATCAAGAAGAGATTGATCTCTTATCACAAAAAGGAATATATCCGTATGACTACATTGATTCATTTGAGAAGTTTAAAGAAACACAACTTCCTTCAAGGGAAAGTTTCTTCAGCAAGTTGAATAAAACTCATATTTTCAATCGAGATTATACACAAGCTAAAAAGGTTTGGGAGAAGTTTAATATAAAGAATCTTGGAGAATATGAGTCAAAATTTGCTAATGCATTACATTGCCTTCATGGAATTCGGTACGTTATTATTTTGCCTCTTTTTTTGGATACCCTTGCCCAGTGTCGAATATTCTATTCCCACTACGTAGTTACATATCGTAGGACACGTCCGTAATAAAGTGTGTGGCATCGAAATTCATAGTTTGTCCGATTTTACATATCTTGTTCCGAAAAACGTTGATTCCGATGCACTAGTTTTGTGACGTCCGCGTAGAACGCATTTGCATACCACTAGTAGCCGTACTCACATAGTCTATTGGAATATTAATCGCCTTTCCCCCAGAGAATATGTTCAGATTCCTTTGTTCTGCAACACGTTTCGCCGGAAAGATCGACGAATTGCTAGTACGGAGCGATGTTTCCTCGGTTCACGTGCGTAATATGTGTCCGTCAAAGTTTCACGGGGGAGCATAAATGATGATAAGCTTTACGATTTAGCTGCATTGCAATAAAGATATCAATTATATGTATTACATCGTAATTGTAGTATACCGATCTGCATGAATCGCCTCTATTGATGCCCGACAAAACTGATGATGCAGGCCTGTCAATTTCTTACGCACGTGAAAGTGGTCTTTGGGTCACGTGAACGAGGTACAACAGAAGTGATGACGCTATTAGACGTGTGCCTAGTGGCACTGCACAAACAACACGTCATTGTTTTCCGATGAAGAAGCCCGTATTGGCCGTGATATCTCTGCTATTATGTGAAAAACGGCATTTTATCCCCTCATATTTTGGTCAAACCAGGCGCACGTTAACCCCACTTTTTTGGCAAACATTCTATATTTTCTTCGTTTTCCAGTGACTGCAAGCGTTTATAATGAGTGAAACCCAAAAATGTGGTATCAAATGATTTCAGAAGTGACGAATTGAGTGGAATTATTTGAATATGATTTTTCTGACCGGCTGTCACGCTTTTGTAACGCATTAGCGAATTTCGACTACTATCATGATTTGTATCTTAAAACTGATGTAGTGTTATTGACTGGTGTGTTTGAAACTTTTAGAACAGTCTGTCATTATAAAAATTCTTATGGATTAGACCCTGCTCAATATTACATGGCCCCGGGTTTGGCTTGGAGTGCTTTGTTAAAAATGACAAAACAGAATTTGGAATTAACCAGTGATATAGATATGCTTTTAATGACAGACAAGGCTAAAAGACGAGGAATATCTCAAGTATGTTCCAAGAGATATGCTAAAGCAAATAACAAATATCTTCCTGATTATCTATCTATAATTCCAGCAGTGTGTGTGTGTGTGTGTGTGTGTGTGTGTGTGTGTGTGTGTGTGTGTGTGTGTGTGTGACCGCTGTTTCTCGACAACCACTGGTCCGATCTAATTGAAACTTGCCAGCTATATTGCTGGGGACATGAGTATGTGCCTTTTCAAGGTTTAATATTAATCAGACCAGTGCTTCCCAAGTTATGGCCATTTATTTACCAAACCAATGACAAGACTAGTTGCTATGGCCATTTATTTACCAAACCAATGACAAGACATGTTGCTGCGTAGGCGTGGCCGATGGGGAAAGGACTCCTTAGTTACCGTGGCGTAGGAGTGGCAATGGTCAATGGCAGCGAATGTCATGGGAAGCAAAGACAGGGAGGTAAACTTGATTTTAATTCGGATTTTAATTAACTCTGTGTGGAAGTATCACAGCAGTTGTTACTTCAATGCAAGCGATAATTCGTGGAATGATGTGAACATTCCGTACGGGCACGCACTACTTCCGGATAGTGATGACTTACTGTATTCTAATAATTTCTCAATTTCTTATCCGCATTTATAGATAAACACAATGACCCAATCCAGTCGTCATTTACGAGAGCGAAGGAATGGCCTGTGTGGTTGTTTGAAAGTTTTTTTTGTTTTTTTTTTGGTTTGCACGTACGACCACGCAGGTACAGGCATGCGAGAGCGAAGGAACGGCCTGTGTGGTTGTTGTTTCTGGCACGTGGTTTTAAAGTTTTTTTTTGTTTGTTTGTTTGCATTGTACGGGTACACACGTACGGCCACGCGAGAGCGAAGGAACGGCCTATGTAGTTGTTTCTGGCACGCGGTTTGAAACTTTTTTTTTGGTTGGTACGGGCAGATACTAGTAATAAGAATGAGGACAACTCTTACCTGATGTATTATGACGCTAACAATTTGTATGGGTGGGCTATGTCTCAATCTTTACCTTATGGAAAACTTAAATGGGTTAAAGAAAAACATTATGAAAAAGTTTTACAAGACATTGTTGTCTCCTCTCAAAAATAATTGGATGAAGCTGAAGTTGGATATTATTTTGAGGTTGATTTTAATTATCCAGTAGAACTTCATCACAAACACAAACCCCTACCTTATGCCCCTGATAAAGAAAGTCCAAGAAAAGAATGGTTAAGTGATTACCAAGTCATTTAATATAAAAGGTAAATCTCCAGAAAAACTACTTACTACATTAAATGATAAAGAAAGTTATGTTTTGCATCAAAGGAACTTGAGACAATATTTATCTGCTGGGTTGAGAGTGAGGATAATTCATCGGATTTTCAAATTTAAACAAAGTCATTGGATAAAGAAGTATATTGATTTTAATACAAAAAGAAGAACAGAAGCAAAAACAGATTTTGAGAAGGACTTTAAAAATTAATGAATAATGCTGTATTTGTAGACTATGGAAAATGTTAGGAATCGACAAAACATAAGACTTGCTACATCTTGGAAACAGGCTTCAAAGTTAATTAATAGACCAAGTTTTGAGGGAGCGGAGGTGTTTTCAGAGAAGTTTTGTGCTATTCATTTGAAAAAAGAGAGTATTGAAATGGATAAACCTATTTATTTTGGAACATCAATTCTTGACTTGTCAAAGTCGATAATGTATGATTATTACTATAATAATTTAAAATCAAAGTATAAGGATAATGTGTCATTGTTATATATGGATACAGATAGTTTTATGTTAGAAATTAAGACGTGATGTACATGAGGATATGATTGATAATATTGATATATATGATACAAGTAATTCTAAATCAGGTGATGTGTTGTTTTCATAAAAGAATAAAAAGGTTATTGGTAAGTTTAAAGATGAATTGGGTGGGAAGGTCATGAGTGAATTTATAGGATTGAGATCAAATTCTCATGCTTTCATGTATATTGATAATAATAACATTGAAAGGTGTGATAAGAAGCTAAAGGGAATAAAGAAAAATATAATCAAGGAAACAATAAACTTTAAACATTATTACAACTGTTTAACCTTAAAGAAGGAAGAGTACAGAAAAATGAATACAATAAGAAGTTATAAACATCAATTATATACAGAAGGGATAAATAAGAAAACATTAGGAGCTTTTGATGATTAAAGATATATTTTAGAGAATGGAATCTATGGTCTCCCTTATGGTTATAAGTGTTAAGATATTGGGCTGGGAATTTTAACAGGCTCCCGCCATCTTTTTTTTACTGATTTATAAATGATTGAACCAAGCAATAACCAAACCAAAGAGTGGAGATGTAATCAGCCTTGGTATTTAAATGGGAAACATAAAGAATGTGAGAAATATCAAATAAGTCTTATTGAAGAAATAACCGGGGTAAAAGTAGATAAAACAAATAAGCGGATAAATTTAATTACAAATAAGTTGGAGGATGTAAAGAAAAAAAAAATTAATATCCTTGAATGGACTGAAAACTTTAATGGTTATCAATTGAACAATGGAAAAACAATTTACTACAGTCTCAAAATTATATTTGGCTCAGGAGGTGGTCAAATAGGAGCATTAAGAGAAGTTTATCATTTCATTTCTGCTCAACAAAGACACTTGTACCAATAACCAAGTTCCAAGTTATTCTCTGTGAATATACTCCATGGAAATGAATGTTATAAGAAAATGAAGCTATTCACTGAAGTAGAATATGGGCAAATATTTGTTGGTTCGCTCTTTGAGTGGAATGAAAATATGAAAGGGAAGAAGTGCTTTAATGAGTAAGTCTCAATCTTTCATCGTCTCAATTTTACATTTGCTTTTATGGGAGGGAAGGGGATAGGTGGAGAGAAAATCAGTCTCCTATTTTGGGATTTTGGGGCTTGAGTCAGAAAGTTTTTCCCTTTTCCCCCATTCATTTGAATGGGAGTCCCAGAAACCCCATTTATCATCTTATGCAACAGGGCTTTCATAAGCACTGGTTTTGTAAAACTGAATTTGTGACTTTGCCTCAGCAATCAATGATGGGAAATTCATCGATGTCATCCTTTTTTGATTTCCCCGGGGCTTTTGATGTCATAGCTCATAAAAGATTGCACCACAAACATCAGTACTATGGGATTAGTGGAGAAACCCACCAATAGATATCTTCTTTCCTGTCTTAGCAGCCTCAACATGTTGTGGTTGAGAGTGTAGCCTCAGATTTCATTCCATTCTTACTTTTAATAAATTACATTACAGCAGTTATTTCATCAAATATAAAATTGTTTAATGATTACTGCTTGATCTATTGCCATATCACATCAGCAAATGACTCAATCCCTCCCTCTCGGAGGATCGAAACCATTTAACACAATTGGGCTCCCAACTATTATTTGATAAAAAAAAATCATAATTAAAGTAATCCTGAGCATGATAACGCCATGCTTCGACGTTATGCCACCAGCTTTGTCAAATAATAATAACTAGAATGAAGTCGATGCACACCATCACAAATTCCCACACTTCCCACCTAAAGTAAAGTTGAAATCTGGCATGAAGTTCCACTAGCAATGGCCCAATATCAAATTTTGAAATAAAAAAAAAATTCTGTTTTGATCCCTGTCCCCTCTGTCCCCACTTTGCTCGCCAACTTCGCAAATAACAACACTGTGGCATAGCCTACACCCTGGGGCATGAACCGGGTGTGAAATCCAAATAAATTGCTACTTATTTCATGTTAATTGCAGATACAAAGTTTCAGTAAAAATGTATCCGTAAGGGTATTTTTTGGTATTTGACCTTTTTACACAGCCCAGAGCCTCAGGGGACGGGGCAAAAAATTATACTGCTCTCACACCTTCTTGCCATGTGGTGATCATAACTACCAGGTTTGGTGAATTTCTGCCAACTCTGTAGGAAGCTGTCATTCTTCTGAGGTTGGCAAAATGAGTACCAGCTTGCTGGTATCCTGGGTCGGAGTGGCGACCCGTCCAGGATTGTGCCCAATACCCCAGGAGACTGCTCTCTCTCTCTCTCTCTCTCTCTCTCTCTCTCTCTCTCTCTCTCTCTCTCTCTCTCTCTCTCTCTCTCTCTCTCTCTCTCTCTCTCTGTCTCTCTCTCTCTCTCTCTCTCTCTCTCTCTCTCTCTCTCTCTCTCGTGCAGCCTGTGGCTGCTAGTTGCATCATTGGTTGGGACGCGGCTATGCCACTGATGCATATTTACTGCAATCTTGCAGTGGGAGAAGTCCCCCTTACCAGTACACTGGTGCTCATTTTGCCGACCTCGGAAGGATGACAGGCTGAGTCAACCTCCTGGTAGGAGACTGCTTAGGCAGCAGCAATGCTCTGCACAGAGTGTGATCTCAATGGATGGATGGATTTAGGAGGAGATAGTGTGACAGATGGACAGACAGACGGACAGACAGACCCAAGGATGTCACACATGCAAAGCTCTATGGATTGGCCATACCCCGGCTGTTGGTTTGCCTCATCTTCCCAGAAATTTGCAGTGGGAGAAGATATTTACCTTCCATTGGCATCTGGCGGTCATGGTCTTATTGACATTCTCAGCCGACTGATGGCCTTTCAAGTCGCCACTGTCCATCACTTTCTTTTTTCTACATCACTGCCATGGCACCCCACTGCTAACCATTTGCTGAAAATGGCTGGCATGCTTGATTTCAACAAGGAACTTTTTCTCATGGACTTGCAACATGTGGACATCTCTCCATTGCCTTTGTTTTACCAAGACCTGTTGCAAGTCTGGCAGCCCCTTGTAGTGCACCGATATATGGCTCACGACAACATCAGCAACTTTCTTGACGAGTCTATCTTCTACAATGCACGTTTTACGAACATACCTCAATCACGTGCTTATTTACAATGCTTCATAAGCTCCGGCGTACATGTCACACGAGATCTGTGGAGCAAGAACAAAACATGGCACTCAGTCGAGCATATTGCGACTACCGTTGGAATGCGCTCTTTAAGAACTGTCTCCCAGCTCGTCCAGGAGGTTCTGCGCACCTCCATAAGTCTGTGACTCCATTTTGATGCCACCAACGCTGCCCCTGCAATCCATGCCCCCTTCTTTCTGCAGTTACCTATAACATCACTTACATTAACAGAATCTGTGATCCTGTCTTCCTCTCCACTTCCTGGTGTTGCTAAAAAGTGCCTGTACCACCTTTGTGTTACCATACAGCATCCTAATGTGTTCAAAGATGGTTTTGGATCCCGATGGAAGGAGATGTTGTCTCTGGGGTCCCCCCTGTGCCTACAATGGGCTGCCATGTATGTCCCACCGATTAAAAAATAGATCGGTTTGGATGGTGACATAAACCCTTACACTCATAATAAAAAATGATATCTCTTGGAGAATTGTACATATGATTTTACCTTCCAATGTTTTATTACATCATTTTAATGTTTTAAATTCTGTTTCATGTACCTTTTGTATGGCCTCTGAAGATTTATATCATGCCTATGTTGACTGTGCAAGACTGACCCCACTTTTTACCTTTTTATCACAATTGTGCTGTTATATGAAAATTGTAATTTATTTACGTACTTTTATTTTTGGATTGCCGTTAACTTCCAAAAATCATGTTGAATCTGCTCTCGCCAATTTTATAATAGCAGAAAGGAAATTAGCAATCTATAAAACAAGGAAAGCTAAACTTCTTGTAAACCCTTCTTGTAAAATCCAACTATTACAGCACTTCTTCTCTCCATGCTCTGAATTCGCCTTCATTGCATCCATCAAGAATTGTGTTAAATCGCATCTCTGACCTAAAACTTTTAAAAACCACAGTTTGCCATGGATGCTCGCTTTCCATCAACCATTCTTTTTTTCCAACTTCAGTGCCAACTCACCCCCCTCACCCCTCACTCTCACTCTCAAAGCAACCATCCCACTCTTCTCCCTCCAAGCCTCCCTCTCTCACCTCTCTCAAAAATTCCCCCCTCACCTTTCTCCCACCTTTCATCCCCGTCACTCTTCCTTCTCAAAGTTGCCCCCTCTCATCCACCAACCTGCCTCCCTCCACTGCCCTCTCACCTCCATCTCTTCACTCCACCTCCTCAAATCCTCAACTGCCTTCTTCCATGTCTCTTGTCCCCCCTCTCCCCCAGCACCACAGAGCCTTTTCTCCTCCTCATTCGGCCCCCTCCCCTCGCTATTCTGCAATAGCCCACACTCCTTCAGCAACCCTCCTTACCTGCCCCCCTCGTCTCTTGTCCTACCCTCCCCCTCCCCCTCCACCTCCTGCACCTAAAGCCTCCTCCCCTTCCTCTTCATTAAAAGTGTGGACCTCAAATATCCGGGGCCTTCGCTCAAACCTTTCAGATCTTTCCATACAGGTTGCCACTGACAAACCAGACATTATCTGCCGAACAGAAACTTTCCTCTCCCAAGACGTGTCTGACTCCCAAGTATCTCTCCCTGGCTACTCCCTCTTACGGTATGACAGACCTGAGCCTCATCCTGGTGGAGGTGTTGCTCTCTTCATCAAAGACTCTATTCCTCACTCCCCATGCACTGCTCTCACTCCCCCACACCCCCAGGAATACCTCTGGCTTCGGCTTCCCCTCCACTCCCACCTCATGTTTATATGTGTACTGTACCGTCCACCGAACAGTGATGACTCCATCTACACCTCACTATCCGAAAACATGGACCATCTTCTATCTTCTCATCCAAACTCTCTCTTCCTCTTATGTGGTGACTTCAATTGTCATCACGCCAGTTGGCTAGGTGCGGGTACCTCTCTCACCTGCCATGGCACCTCAGCAAAAGCTTTCTGCGACTCATTGGGACTGACTCAATCGGTCAACTTCCCGACCCGGATCTCAACCAATGGTACTCCATCTCTTCTGGATCTGATTTTGACAAATTTCCCTGACAATATCTGCTGCTCTTCCTTCGCTCCAATTGGTTCTTCTGACCACGTCCTTGTCAAAGTTATGACAATCAGAGAACCACCTCACCGCCGTCGAGTCTGGCATTTCACTCAAGCCGACTGGCAGGGTCTCCGAGCAGCCATCAAACTTACAGACTGGTCTCCTATCACTACTTTCTCAAACATCAACTCATCCTGGGAATTCTTTCAAAGAAACTTGCTCTCCCTCATGCACAGATTTATCCCCTCTCGTGTTCAGTTGTCTTACCCTTCCTCCCGCCCTTGGTTTACTGAAGCTTGTGGCGAGGCAGTTGTCCTGAAACAACTTGCCTTTGCCTCATGGAAAGCAAACCCAACTGAGGGCAATCTCAGTTCTTTCCACAAAGCTCGGAACAAGTGTGTATCTACCCTCAGGAGTGCCAGAAAACAACATCTTTCTCATCTCAAGTCTGAACTCTCAAACCTCTCTCCCGCCTCAAAATCTTGGTGGCGTTTAATCAAATCTGTTTCTGGTGTATGTTCCCCCTCCATCCCCTCCCTTACCTCAAATGGCCGCACTGCTGATTCCACACGTGATAAAGCTGAATGTCTAAACTCGGTGTTTGCAGCTAAATCTTGTGTCCTAAACCCATCACTATCTCTACCCACTTTACCCAGTCGCACCCAACTGTCCCTGGACTCTGTATCCTTTTCTCCTGACAAGGTGGAGAGCTTGCTTTCAAACCTCGAGTCAGATTCTGCAACCGGTCCAGACGGCATCAGCCCACGTGTCCTCAAAGACTGCTCTTCTGCTTTGGTTAATCCCCTCTCTCTGTTCTATTCACCCTCTCATTTGCCCAAGGTCATCTGCCATCTGCTTGGGAATCTGCTAACATCACTGCCCTGCATAAAAAAGGTGCAAAAACAGATCCCTATAACTACAGACCAATCAGCCTTCTCCCAATCATCAGCAAGGTGATGGAATCCATCATCGCTTCAGATATGAAATCCTCCCTCTTCTCCAATGGCTTGATTTCCAATCATCAATTTGGTTTCAGACCAGGTCACTCTACCCTGGATATGCTGCTTCTGCTCTCCCATCAATGGATGGAGGTCCTCAATGCCAGACAGGAAATCCGAGCCGTATCCCTGGACATATTACGTGCTTTTGACACAGTCTGGCACCCTGCCCTACTCACCAAACTCTCTTCCCATGGTATTCAAGGCCATTTCCACTCATGGCTCGCAGACTTCCTCTCCTGTCGCAGTCAACGTGTGGCCCTAAATGGAGTTCTTTCATTCCCTCTTCCTGTGCAGGCTGGAGTTTCTCAAGGTAGCGTTCTGGGCCCTGTTCTTTTTCTGGTTTTCATCAATGATCTCTCGGACTCTCTGGAAAATCCTCTATTTCTCTTTGCCGACGACTCCACCCTCTGCCGTACCATCTGTCGTCCCTCAGACCGGCAAGCAGCAGCTTCTTCGCTCACTGCAGATCTGGATAAAATCACAAACTGGTCCAACACGTGGAACATGTCTTTCAATCCAGACAAATCTCACACTCTCACTCTGTCTCTTCGAAAGGACCGTTTACAAACCCCCCCATCCACTTTCTCAACAATCCTCTGGAAGAAGTCTTTTCTTTCAAGCTTCTAGGTCTCACTATCTGCCATGACCTTTCCTGGGAAAGTCACATTTCCAACCTCGCCTCAAAAGCCAGTCACCGACTGGGAATCCTCCGTCGTGCTAAGTCCTTCCTCGGCCCTCTTGAGCTCCTGACCGCTTACAAAGCTTTTGTCCGTAGCCTGATGGAGTACTGCTCTCCCCTCTGGGCTGGTGCTCCTGCCTCCCACCTTTCTCGGCTTCACACTGTCGAAACCAGGGCATTTAAGATCATCGGCATCTCCCGCAATGAAGCTGAGTCTTTGGGCCTCTCACTCAATCACCGCAGGTTGGTCGGTGGTCTTTCTGTCTTCTACCGACTCCTCTCCAGCCTTGCCCCCCCTGCTCTCCCTGCGATTTGTCCCCACCACATTTCCACAGGGCGCTCAAGGTCCGCCAACAACCCCCTTCTGGTAAAACTACCAAAATCACGAATCACTGCTCATCTTCACTCTTTCATTCCTCTTTTTTCCTGCCTTTGGAATAAACTTCCTCACTCTATTCTTTCCCATTCTTCCCTCCAGGCTTTCAAAACAGCTGTTCACCACCACCTCTTATCTTCCCCCATCCAAATCCTCGATCTTTTCTACCCCCGATAATCCACCCAAGCCCACTTCCTTCATTTCTCCTGCTTTCCTTCCTGAAAGTCCCTGAAATCTCCATCTTCTCTTCGCCATGTTCCCCGTCCCATCCCCATCCCTCTCCCTTCCACAGTTCACCTAATGTGACTGTTCCCCACTGTTTTGTCCCTTCCACTCCCGCCCCTCTTGTCTCATGCCTCCTTGCTGTGAGTTGTGTGTTAGCTCTCATACGAGCCTCGACCAAGGTATACAAAAAAAAAAAAAAAAAAAAAACCTTGATGCTGATCACAATGTTTTAACAGTTTTTAAGACCCTTGCCGGAGCCAGATGATGTGCAGAATTTTATTTTCACCAAAACATAAACAATCTAGAACTGTTTAAGCAGAAATGGTATGACAGGAATGCATTGTGTAAAGTAGACCATAATGATCTTATTATTTCATTTTAGCTGTGGACTTTTCATTGACCTTTTTATTATGAATTGTGTTGTATTTAATGTGTAACTTTTTTCTGGGCTTGTATAAATAAGGGTATACAAAAGTCAAAGTCTCTCTCTCTACGTCTCTGTCTCTGTCTCTCTGTCTCTGTCTCTGTCTCTCTGTCTCTCTGTCTCTCTGTCTCTCTGTCTCTCTGTCTCTCTGTCTCTCTGTCTCTCTCTGTCTATTATATCCCAACGGTGTTTGTTTGCTTGTCTCTCTGGACATGTGCGGATGGGAGTTTGTCTCCGGACTGTGTTTTTCTCCGGACGTGTCCTGGCGGTGTTTGTCTTGGGGCAGTATTTGTAGCATGACTGGGAGAAAATGGATTCATACATTTATTTTGTTTCCATCTTCACTTATTCTATGCAGAATCATTTTGATGAGGCAGTATGAATCGTAATTAACACTCCCCCACACATTTTCCTTCCCTTCCTCTCACCTTAAGCTGCCTTCCCTTCCCCCAACCCTCCTTATGCTCCCTCCCTCCTCGCTCCCCCACTCCTCCTTGCTACCCCTCCCTCCTCTCTCTTTTTTCCCCTTCCACCTCCTCACTCTCCCCCCTCTCTCACTCCCCTTCCCCTCTCCCTTTCGCTTCTCTTTTTCTCCCCTCTATTTGTATTCCCATTAGCGAGAATTGTTAGCGCAGCCCATTAGCGAAGCAATGGGTGGTATTTGCGAGTATATATGTTTATATTCATAGATATATATATATATTTATATATACATATACATATACATATATATATATATATATATATATATATATATATATATATATATATATATATACTTATATATACGTACAGCCCGAAAGTTACTTTACCCCTGATAAATTTCTCGCACTTCCCTCCGTCCCTTCTCCTCTGCTCTCGCTCCCTCACCCGCTATGGTTTGCGGAAACACTGACATAGAAGAATGATGGAGCACATACAGATACAATGACAAATTAAGTATTGTAAGTGCTGTACAATAAAACCTGTATTTCAAAATAGTTCAAGAACAATGCTTCAGTGGGAAGGGGTAAAGTGTCTTTCAGGCCACCCTGTATATGTATATATATATATATATATATATATATATATATATATATATATATATATATATATATATATATATATATATATATATATATATATATATAATCACCAGTGGTTTTTCACGGTGGACACATGCACTGTCTCTGCAAATGAGATATTAGACAACTGTGGACATAAAAAAAAGAAATATTTTATATGCTGCTTCTGCTCTCCCAGCAATGGATGGAGGTCCTCAATGCCAGACAGGAAATCCGAGCCGTATCCCTGGACATATCATGTGCTTTTGACGTAGTCTGACACCCTGCACTACTCACCAAACTCTCTTCCCATGGTATCTAGGGCCATCTCCACTCATGGCTCGCAGACTTCCTCTCCTGCCACAGTCAGCGTGTGGCCCCAAATGGAGTTCTTTCATCCCCTCTTCCTGTACAGGCTGGAGTTCCTCAAGGTAGCGTTCTGGGCCCTGCTCTTTTTCTGATTTTCATCAATGATCTCTCCGACTCTCTGGAAAATCCTCTGTATCTCTTTGCTGATGACTCCACCCTCTGCCCTACCATCTGTCATCCCTCAGACCCGCAAGCAGCAGCTTCTTCGCTCACTGCAGATCTGGATAAAATCACAAACTGGTCCAACACATGGAACATGTCTTTCAATCCAGACAAATCTCACACTCTTCGAAAGGACCGTTTAGAACCCCCCCTCCCCCATACACTTTCTCAACAATCCTCTGGAAGAAGTCTTTTCTTTCAAGCTTCTAGGTCTCACTATCTGCCATGACCTTTCCTGGGAAAGTCACATTTCCAACCTCGCCTCCAAAGCCAGTCGCTGACTGTGAATCCTCTGTCGTGCAAAGTCCTTCCTCGGCCCTCTTGAGCTCCTGACCACTTACAAGGCTTTTGTCCATAGCCTGATGGAGTACTGCTCTACCCTCTGTGCTGGTGCTCCTGCCTCCCACCTTTCTCGGCTTCATGCTGTCGAAACCAGGGCATTTAGGATCATCGGCATCTCGCCAATGAAGCTGAGTCTTTAGGCCTCTCACTCAATCACCGCAGGTTGGTCGGTGGTCTTTCTGTCTTCTACCGTCTCCTCTCCAGCCTTACCCCCCCCCCTGCTCTCTGCGATTTGTCCCCACCACATTTCCACAGGGCGCTCAAGGTCCACCAACAACCCCCTTCTGGTAAACTACCAAAATCACGAATCACTGCTCACCTTCACTCTTTCATTCCTCTTTTTTCCCACCTTTGGAATAAACTCCCTCACTCTATTCTTTCCCATTCTTCCCTCCAGGCTTCCAAAACAGCTGTTCACCACTACCTCTTATCATCCCCCATCCAAATCCTCGATCTTTTCTACTCCCGATAATCCACCCAAGCCTACTTCCTTCAATTCCCCTGCTTTCCTTCCTGAAAGTCCCTGTAATGTCCATCTTCTCTTCCCCATGTTCCCCGTCCCATCCCTCTCCCTTCCACAGACCTCCTAATGTGTCTGTTCCCCACTGTTTTGTCCCTCCCACTCCCGCCCCTCTTGTCTCATGCCCCTTTGCTGTGCGTTGTGTGTTCGCTCTCATACGAGCCTCGACAAGGTATACAAAAAAAAAAAAATATATATATATATATATATATATATATATATATATATATATATATATATATATATATATATATATATATATATATCGGTGAACAGTGAGCAGACATAAGGTGAGCCTGGTGTTGGCATAGTCGTTATGCTGGATGACTTGGGATCTTTGAGTCCTGAGTTTGAGTACCTGTTGGCTGTTGATTATTGTTATTCTTGAAATAATAAGATCATTGAGTTCCTGTTGGCTACAACCTTGTGTGCAAATAAAGGAGGAGGGATAAGTGATGTAACTTCTTGGGGGATACTGGTGGGGTTGACTCAGCCTGTCATCCCTCTGTAGTCAGTGAAATGAGTACCAGTGTAATGGCAATTGGGGCATTGCATCAGTGGCACAGCTGTGCCCTCAGCCAATGATGCTACCTACAACCTTGTGCTGAAAATAAAGGAGGGATAAGTGATGTAACTTCTTGGGGGATACTGAATGCCAGGGGCACCATTTTGGGAGGTCACATTTTGTGAGGTCAGTGGGGCGTTGTAGTAATTTAATTCTCGCCTTTACCTCCAAAAACACAATTAATTTGTAATTCTCTACGAGAAAATATTATACTCACTGTTTTCTTGATAGTGTTATTGAACTCTTCAGTTGCTATGTCGCTAAAGTTTCCTTTGATAGCAAAGCTTACGTTGATCTTTCTTTGTGGTAATGCTGCGACCATTGGGAGAGGAGGTGGGTGGACAAAGATCAATTGCTGGTTTACATTCATGATGGAAAACGGGAAAAGATGTGATAAATTGAGCGGTTTGCTTAGCAACATCAAACACACGAACAGAATGACAAATGCTGGTGAATGAATTTTCCGTGATTGAATTGCACATCAAACGATGAACTTACTGGCATTAACGGTAGAAGGGACATTTTCGCACATCAATCCTGTGAAGGGCTCCTTGCATTTGCATTTCATGGTCGTGCAATCAATAGTTCCTCCATTCTTGCAAGTATTGTGGCACGAGATGCTTGTGGCTGAATTGAAAGGTGGAAAAGAATGAATCGCTTAACTGTAAACGATCCTTAAAAGTAGTTTTTTTTGTTTTTTTTTGTTATTGTTGAATTATATAAAGTCAAAATTTCAGCTTGAAAGTTAATCAACAACTGTTGATGGTAATTTGTAATAAATGTGACATTTATTAATAATTCAATAAATAATTAAGGCTTTAATCCTCCAATAACATCTCAAGAGGGATGATCAGAAAGTCAGTGGCCTCACAAAAAACGGGGATGTGAAATTATCAAAACCGATTTTTGTATACATTATGGGCTGATAGAATGACCTCAAGGTGCTATGCACAATCACCACGAAGCTGTCTATCCTGGGTTCGTATGCCAAACCAGCTATAAACTGTCATCTTGGTATTTCACAGGCAGGGTGATTCATCAATGTGTGTGCGTCCCTCGGATGGACGTTAAAGAGGGTGTGCCAGCATTCATCGGTGGATGTTAAAGATCCCATGGTGTCCTTCACTAAGAGTGGGCGAGCTATCACAGGCACCATGACCAAATTCCAAATTCCGACACTCGTGATGGAAACCAGCAGAGGGCATTGCATCAGTGGCTGAGCCATTCCCTCAGCCATTACTGCTACCCTGCAGCTTTGTGCTGCATAAGAAAGAATACATTATGAAAATAATTTTATCTTTATCTATTGTCTTTTTCACAACCTTAAATATTTTAATGCAATAATCTTAGTTATTTTACTGTACTACATCCCAGACTGTGATGCCATGGGACTTCTTCAATAACCCCTGTCAGGTCAGGTATGGGAGCATGTGCCAGAACAGCGCGTCGCTGCGTCCACTTTCCGCCGGTACTCCAGGGGCCTCCGTCTGGCCATCCCCCAGGCAGATGCCAGGCCCATCCCCATCTCCTTGAGATGATGGTCAACCTGCTGCAACCATGAGGCACGTGGTCGGCCCACTGGCCTCCTCCACTCATGAGACTCCCTCGCTGAGAGAATCTGGTGAGCAGGATCAGCGTCAGGAAAACGAGCCACATGTCCATACAGCCGCAGCTGACGCTCACGGACTATGCAGGTAACAAATCTCATCCGAGTCTCTCTCAGCAACCGCTCGTTGGACACAAAATCCGACCAGCGATAGCCAAGGATTCTCCGAAGAGACCTGGTACCAAAGGAATTAAGTCTCCGTCTCAGATCCTTGGTCAAAGTCCAAGTCTCGCACCCATAGAGCAAGACTGGAAGTACCAAGGACCTGAAGACTCGGACTTTCGTCCTCCCGCACAGGTACCGGCAGCGCCACACCCCATGATCCAGTGAATCCACGACTCCCCAGGCCCGACCCAGACGTCTATTGACCTCCGGCTCACAACCTGCGGAGACATGAATATCACTGCCAAGGTAAGTGAATCTATCCACGACCTCAACATCCTCACCACAAACAGACACAGACAGGACAGCAGCATCCAAGATGTCACCGAAAGCCTGGATCTTTGTTTTGACCCAAGAAATCCGTAATCCCAACGGCTCCGACTCCTCATTCAGCACCTCGAGGGCCCCCAAGAGGATGTCTAAAGTCTCCGCAAAGATGACTGCATCATCTGCAAAATCAAGGTCCGAGATCTTGACATTGCCAAACGATGCACCGCAACTTGATCTCTCCGACATCCTCCCAAAAATCCAGTCCATACAAGTGCTGAAAAGTGTGGGGGCAAGTACACATCCCTGACGAACTCCAGTAACAACTGGAAATAAGTCAGAGGCGGTACCACCACACTTCACAGCACTCTCAGTACCAGAGTAGAGTTCAGACATCAGATCGATCAGTTTCGGTGGCACCCCACGAAGACCAAGAATCCTCCAGAGGACATCCCGATTCACTGAATCGAACGCTTTACAGAGATCAACATAGGCTGCAAGCAGCCCCTGCCGAAACTCTCGTCTGCGTTCAGTGAGGACACGAAGAGCAAGGATACGGTCAATCGTTGACCTCTTTGGTGTAAAGCCTGACTGCTCTGGACGCTGGTGCTCAAGCAGATGGTGGCGAACCCTATCAAGAATTATCCGAGCAAAGACCTTGCCCGGCACTGAGAGCAGCGTCACCCCTCGGTAGTTGTTGCAGTCTTGGCGATCACCCTTCCCTTTCCAGAGAGGGACAACAAGGCCCCTCTTCCAGTCAGTTGGGATGATGCCTGTGTTCCAGGCAGAGCACAAAACTGCATGCAACGACGCGAGTGCAGCATTTCCACCAGCCTTGAGAAGTTCAGCATGGATGCCACAGATCCCTGGAGCTTTGCCCCGTTTCAACTGGTTCACCGCAGCCCGTGTTTCCACAAGCGATGGTGGACCACAGTTGATTCGAGGGTCAGCAACAGGGATTGTAACACCCTTGACGTCCAACTCGACAGCTGGGGGATCAGCCTGGTACAACCGCTCAAAGTAACCGGCCCAGCGGGCCTTCACTTCAGACTCCTCTGTCAAGAGCCTACCACTCTCTGCTCGAACTGCAGTGCTCCGAGGGATGGGCTTGGATGAACGTAATGCGCGAATTCCCCTGTAAGCGGGACGAGAATCACCTGTCCACAGGTGATGCTCTACCCCTCACAGATTCCTCGCACATAGGCCTCCTTGTCCACCCTCAGTGCACGTACAGTTTTACGCCTCAGCTCCCTGAACAGCTCAGCTCTGCCATTCAGCCTGGCCCTGCGACTCTGGTCAATGGTATCCAGTGTCCCTTGAGAGACAAAATTCTTCTTTGCCCTGCGGTGAACTCCAAGGCATCCACCGGCAACATCAAGGACGGTGGTCTTGAAGGTGCTCCACAACTCTTCAGGACCCCCCAAAGCACCCAGACCCCCCAAGTGTCCACTCAGCCTGTTCGCAAACTCCTCAGCTACTCTCTCATCCCTGAGCTTGGCAACATCCAGCCTAGGCTGGGATGGTACCATTCTCCAGGATTTAAGGTGCAGCTTTAGAGTTGCTACAACAAGCCTGTGGTCAGTATTGAGGAACTGAGCACTCCGGTAGACCCTGCAGTTCTGGATCATCCTCCAACGACCGTCAATGAGGACATGGTCAATCTCCTTTGCCACACCGCCAGCGTTGGAATACCAAGTCCAGCGATGAGCTTGCGGGCGCTGAAACCATGAACCAGCCACCCTAAGTCCATGACTTCTTGCAAAGTCAAGGAACTTAGTGCTATTCTGGTTCATAGTTCCTGACCCATGGGGACCAACACACACCTCATAACCATCCCTATCAGTTCCAGACCTGACAAAGGTACAGGGGTATAACCCCTGTATGTGCACACATTCATTGTAAATCCAAAGGGTTCTAAAGAGTCGTAGTTGTGTTTGGGGTCTTAGGGTTCTAAATATTCTTAAGGGTCTTTAGGAGTCTAAAAGGGTCCAAGGGTCTTAAAAAGACTAAAAGGGACTAAAAAGGACAAAAAGGGCTGTCCCCTCTTTGCCCCACCCCAACTCTCTGTCCTCCCCTTCCTCTTTCTTCCCCGTTCTTTAAAGCAAGAGAGCATTTCAATGACATTAAGAGGTTAAAATTTAATCAAGGGATTGATTTGGATAATGATTAAAATCAAATTAAATTAAGAGGTTAAATTAAATAATGATTAAGATCAAATTACATTAAGAGGTTAAATTAAGAGAATTAAGACGTAAACATTGATGAAATGATGGAATTTTGCATGACATATGAGGGACATAGAAACATGGATTACATTTTGAGTTAATTAGATAATTATCTCACTTCGTGGATGAAAATAAAGATATCTGCATACGTTTTTGTGCATTGACACCATCAATCATCAAGCTGAATTTCAAAACAATCAGTTGAGCCTCCTAATCGGAGTAACGAAAAATGAAAAAAGTTAAAGGACTTGCTGCACCAACAAATTCTGCAGTTGAAGCTATTAGTGCTCATATGGTGGAAAGATTTCCTTATGACGACATGTTACATGAGCTCAGACAGTGTTGACAAAGAACAATATAGTCCAATCAAATCCATCAACAGACTGACTACCTCAGGATTTTCTCCATATGAGCTCAATGTTAAGAAGAGCTCTTGCATAAGGCTTCTCAGAAACAGGATATCTTCTTATTATTCTCTTCCTCTTCCTTTTATAAGGGGTGAGGTCCGATGGCTCCATGCTTCTGCCCTTCCTCCACCCCCTCTATCCTCAGCCAACTCTCTCTACATTTCAACCACCACTACCTGACGGATATCCCTCCTCACACAATCCTTACATCTCAACTACGGACTACCTCTTTTTCTTCTACCTTGCTCCCTCAACCTATCCACTCTCTTTGCCATTCTCTCTTCCCCCATCTGAACCAAGTGTGATGCCCATCTCAGCCGCTATTTCACCAATCTCCCCATCAAGCTCATCTGCATGCCAATCTACCTCCTCAGTTCATCCATCCTCCTTCCATCCACCCTCTCCACTCCCACAATCATCCTGACCCAGCTGTTCTCACAAACCTGCAGTGTCTGTTATTGTCTCTCTGTCAGTGCCACCGTCTCCAGATTGTAAAGGTAGGCCGGCATTACACACGACATCAGAACCTTTGATATATAGATATACTGTACTTTAAATGGGCAATCACATTATTGAGGCCATTATTGCAACAGGACCTCAGACAGGAAAGACGCTCTTCATTCTCAAGATTACCATGAAATCCAGTGACAACCTGCACCCACTCACCATGAAGAGGGAGCAATTTCCAATCTGTCCTGCATTTGGGGTTGCAGCCAACAAGTCTTAGGGTCAAATATTGAGGAAAATTGGAATTTACATACCAGATGTTCTCTCAAAGACAGGATTATGTGGCAAAATCTCGAGGTGGATCAAAAAGTGCTATCAAGATCTTAACTCCAAAAAACAAAATTTGAAAACAAAACCGAAAATTGTTGTGATGATGTAGTCCATCCCCATCCAGAAAATCTGTAATTTAAGCTTCCATGAAAATAAAATCTCATGCACTCAATGTGAAAATGTCACTTTGCAATCGTGTTAAGTTTGGATAATTTGGTGCCGAAGGCCCAGATAAAGCAGTTTGCAGAAACTAAGAAACTTACCTGCTTTAACCCAGGTCAAGCCTTTAAGTCAGGTCAGGCCAGATTCGATCAGTGACCTGCTACAGGTACCATGTAAACCTGTACTAACCTGTTCCATGGTCGGGTTGTCGGCGACTAAACCGTCTCCCCCACCAGGTTTTCTGGTGAGGAGGGTGTTTGGATATGCACACCCAGCAGGATTAAAAAACAAAACCTGTCAAAGGGCGGAGGAGCTCCTTGTGAGCCAACGGCCATCCATATCTAGTGCCCAACTGTGTCTGCGGACGTCCTCCTGCAGTTGGGTTACTTCTTATTAGGAGATTGGTGGCAGGATTTGCACTGTGGCCAGTGCAAAACCCTTCATTCCACAAAACATAAAAACGCAAAGACATCTGAAAACCCACTCCGTGGGAGTACCTCCTGTGCAGCTTCCCTTCACAGGGCAGCTCACCGGATGACGGGAATGGGGCAAAGCCTTCGGGACCCCCAATCTTTGATGATAGGAGGGAAAACATGGGTTAACATTCCCAGGTCAGATTGCGGGAGAGTGTGTCGGAGTGGTGCTGAGGTGTCGTCCACCAGACGGCGGTCCCCTTGGGTTAACCTGAGGCGGTCTCTTCGGGTGGGTGCCTGGAATGTCCTATCCCAAAGAGAGGATGATCACCTGTCTCTGTTATCATCTGAGCTCAAGTGTTTGGACATCGGTATTGCAGCACTCTCTGAGGTACGGAGACCGGATTGCGGCGAGATCATGGTGGGTGGTTACACCTACTATTGGTCTGGTCACTCTGATGGTTACCATACTCAAGGAGTTGCTGTAGCTGTGTCCAATAAGCTGACTCCATTGATAATTGAGGTAACACTGGTCAACGAGCGTATTATGAGACTAAGGTTTCGTCACTCCTTAGGTGTCATTTCTCTGGTCTCTGTTTATGCTCTGACTGAGGCGAGTGATCTCACCGTGAAGGATGTATTCTATGCCATGCTCGAGTCTGTGGTTGATCAATGCCCCAGACGAGGTAAACTTCTAGTCTTGGGGGATTTCAATGCATCGACTAGAACTGATAGGGATGGTTATGAGATGTGTGTTGGTCCCCATTGGTCAGGAACTATGAACCAGAATAGCACTAAGTTCCTTGAATTTGCAAGAAGTCATGGACTTAGGGTGGCTGGTTCATGGTTTCAGCGCCCACAAGCTCATCGCTGGACTTCGTATTCCAACGCTGGCAGTGTGGCAAAGGAGATTGACCATGTACTCGTTGATGGTCGCTGGAAGATGATCCAGAACTGCAGGGTCTACCGGAGTGCTCAGTTCCTCAATACTGACCACCGGCTTGTTGTAGCAACTCTGAAGTTGCACCTTAAATCCAGGAGAATGGTACCATCCCAGCCTAGGCTAGATATTGGCAAGCTCAAGGATGAGAGGGTAGCTGAGGTGTTTGTGAACAGGCTGAGTGAGGATTTGGGGGGTCTGGGAGCTTTGGGAGGTCCTGAAGAGTTGTGAAGTGTCTTCAAGACCACCATCCTTGATGTTGCTGGTGGATGTCTTGGAACTCACCGTAGGGCAAAGAAGAATTTTGTCTCTGAAGGACCACTGGATACCATTGACAAGAGTCACAGGGCCAGGCTGAATGGCAGAGTTGAGCTGTTCAGGGAGCTGAGGGATAAAACTGTACATGAGCTAAGGGTGGACAAGGAGGCCTATGTGAGAGGAATCTGTGAGGGGGTAGAGCATCACCTGTGGTCAAGGGATTCTCGTCCTGCTTACAGGGGAATTCGTGTATTGCGTTCATCCAAGCCCATCCCTCGGTGTATTGCAGTGAGAGAGGAGGGCGGTGGGCTCTTGACAGAGGAGTCTGAAGTGAAAGCCCGCTGGGCCAGTTACTTTGAGCGGTTGTACCAGTCTGATCCACCAGCTGTCGAGTTGGACGTCAGGGGTGTTACAATCCCTGTTGCTGACCCTCAAATCAACTGTGGTCCACCTTCGCTTGTGGAAACACAGGCTCGGTGAACCAGTTGAAATGGGGTAAAGCTCTTGGGATCTGTGACATCCATGCTGAACTTCTCAAGGCTGGTGGAAATGCTGCACTCGTGTCGTTGCATGCAGTTCTGTGTTCTGCCTGGAACACAGGCATCATCCCAACTGACTGGAAGAGGGGCCTTGTTGTCCATCTCTGGAAAGGGAAGAGTGATCGCCAAGACTGCAACAACTACCGAGGGGTGACGCTGCTCTCAGTGCCGGGCAAAGGTCTTTGCTCGAATAATTCTGGATAGGGTTCACCACCATCTGCTTGAGCACCAATGTTCAGAGCAGTCAGGCTTTACACCAAAGAGGTCAATGATTGACCGTATCCTTGCTCTTCGGGTCCTCACTGAACGCAGACGAGAGTTTCGGCACTGGCTGCTTGCAGCCTATGTTGATCTCTGTAAAGCGTTCGATTCAGTGAATCAGGATGCCCTCTGGAGGATTCTTGGTCTTCGTGGGGTGCCACCAAAACTGATCGATCTGATTTCTGAACTCCACTCTGGTACTGAGAGTGCTGTGAGATGTGGTGGTACCATCTCTGACTTATTTCTAGTTGTTACTGGAGTTCGCCAGGGGTGTGTACTGGTCCCCACACTTTTCAGCAGTTGTATGGACTAGATTCTGGTGAGAATGTTGGAGAGATCAAACTGCGGTGCATCGTTTGGGAATGTCAAGATCTCTGACCTTGATTTCCCAGATGATGCAGTCATCTTTGCAGAGACTTTAGATCTCCTTTTGGGGGCCCTCGAGGTGCTGAATGAGGAGTCGGAGCCATTGGGATTACGGGTTTCCTGGGTCAAAACTAAGATCCAGGCTTTCAATGACGTCTTGGATGCTGCTGTCCTGTCTGTGCCTGCTTGTGGTGAGCATGTTGTGGTCGTGGAGATTCACTTACCTTGGCAGTGATATTCATGTCTCTGCTGGCTGTGAGGCAGAGGTCAATAGACGTCTGGGTCGGGCCTGGGGAGTCATGGATTCACTGGATAATGGGGTGTGGCGCTGCCAGTACCTGTGCGGGAGGATGAAAGTCTGAGTCTTCAGGTCCTTGGTGCTTCCAGTCTTGCTCTATGGATGCGAGACTTGAACTCTGACCAACGATCTGAGATGGAGACTTAATTCCTTTGGTACCAGGTCTCTTTGGAGAATCCTTGGCTATCGCTGATCGGACTTTGTGTCCAACGAGCGGTTGCTGAGAGAGACTCAAATCAGATTTGTTACTTGCATAGTCCGTGAGCGTCAGCTTCGGCTGCATGGACATTTGGATTGTTTTCCTGACACCGATCCTGCTCACCAGATTCTCTCAGTGAGGGAGTCTCGTGAGTGGAGGAGGCCAATGGGCCGACCACGTGCCTCGTGGTTTCAGCAGGTTGATCCGCATCTCAATGAGATGGGGATGGGCCAGGCATCTGCCTGGGGGATGGCCAGACTGAGCCCCCTGAAGTACCAGCGGAAAGTGGACGCAGTGACGCGCTGCTCCAGCGCATGCTCCCATACCTGACCTGACCTATCCTGCCACATCAATGTAGTACTTTGTTAATGACCATACATGAGCCGAGTTTCAGCGAAATATAAATATAATCGAGCAATATTTGTGCACAATAGTAAAGGGATAAACAACATCAATCAAAACAAAGTCATGCATGGCTAATTTGGCAAAGCTTATTCTTCAGAAGCTGTAACTCACTCATTCTTCATTATCCTTCATATGTTTGCAATTATAAAAGACAAAATTGTTGGCAAGTCGACACTCACATGCTTGAGTCACAGACGTTGCCCGGGATGAAGTGCTGGTGTGATGAGTGACAACAGATGCTGTGGATTTAGATTTAGATGTGCTACTTCTGGGAATTGAGGTGGAAGTTTCTTTCGTTGTTGGTCCCTCTGTGGATGTCGAAGGTATGCTTGTTGATAAGGTAGTTGATGTATCAATGTTCTCTGTTGTGCTTGTGAAGGATATGACAGAGGATGTAGTTTGGGAATGTGTGCGACTTGATATCGAAGTTGTTTTCATTGTTGTTGATCCCTCTGTTGATGTCACAGGAATGCGTGTTGTTACTGTAGTTGATGTATCAATGTTCTTTGTTGTGATTGTGGGTGACATGACAGAGGATGAAGATTGTGGAAGTGAGGGACTTGATGTCAAAGACACTTTTGTTGATGTTGATCCTGCTGTTGATGTCAAAGGTTTGCTTGTTGATAAGGTAGTTGACGTATCAATGTTCTGTGTCGTGATTGTGGGTGACATGACAGAGGATGTAGAATGTGAAGGTGTGGGTCTTGATGTTGAAGTTGCTTTTGTTGATGTTGATCCCTCTCTTGATGTTGAAGGGATGCTTTTTGTGATTGTAGTTGACATATTGATGCTCTCTGTTGTGCTTGTGGGTGACATGACAGAGGATGAAGATTGTGGAAGTGAGGGACTTGATCTTGAAGTTGTGCTCCTTGTCGTTGATGTCAAAGGTTTGCTTGTTGATAAGGTAGTTGATGTATCCATGTTCTCTGTTGTGCTTGTGAAGGATATGACAGAGGATGTAGTTTGGGAAGGTGTGCGACTTGATATCGGAGTTGTTTTCATTGTTGTTGATCCCTCTGTTGATGTCACAGGAATGCGTGTTGTTATGGTAGTTGATGTATCACTGTTCTGTGTCGTGATTGTGGGTGACATGACAGAGGATGTGGAATGTGAAGGTGTGGGTCTTGATGTTGAAGTTGCTTTTGTTGATGTTGATCCCTCTCTTGATGTTGAAGGGATGCTTTTTGTGATTGTAGTTGACATATTGATGCTCTCTGTTGTGCTTGTGGGTGACATGACAGAGGATGAAGATTGTGGAAGTGAGGGACTTGATCTTGAAGTTGTGCTCCTTGTCGTTGATGTCAAAGGTTTGCTTGTTGATAAGGTAGTTGATGTATCAATGTTCTCTGTTGTGCTTGTGAAGGATATGACAGAGGATGTAGTTTGGGAAGGTGTGCGACTTGATATCGAAGTTGTTTTCATTGTTGTTGATCCCTCTGTTGATGTCACAGGAATGCGTGTTGTTATGGTAGTTGATGTATCAATGTTCTTTGTCGTGATTGTGGGTGACATGACAGAGGATGTAGAATGTGAAGGTGTGGGTCTTGATGTTGAAGTTGCTTTTGTTGATGTTGATCCCTCAGATGATGATGAAGGGATGCTTCTTGTGATGGTAGTTGACATATCGATGCTCTCTGTTGTGCTTGTGGGTGACATGACAGAGAATGTGGAATGTGTAGATGAGGCACTTGATGTCGAAATTACTTTCGTTGGTGTTGATTCCTTTGTTGATGTCAGAGGTATGCTTGTTGGTATGCTCGTTGATGTATCAATGTTCTGTGTCGTGATTGTGGGTGACATGACTGAGGATGTAGAATGTGAAGGTGTGGGTCTTAATGTTGAAGTTGCTTTTGTTGATGTTGATCCCTCAGATGATGTTGAAGGGATGCTTCTTGTCATGGTAGTTGACATATCAATGCTCTCTGTTGTGCTTGTGGTTGCGATGACAGAGAATGTAGAATGGGAATGTGTGGGATTTGATATCGATGTTCCTGTCACTGTTGTTGATGCCTGTGTTGAAGTGAAAGGTATGATTGTTGATAAGGCAGTTGATGTATCAATATCCTCTGTCGTGCTTATCGGTGACCTGAAAGAGGATGTAGATTGTGGAGGTGTGGGACTTGATATCGAAGTTGCTGTCATTGCTGATACCAATGTTGATGTCAAAGGAATGCTTGTTGAAAAGGTAGTTGATGTATCAATGTTGTTTGTCGTGATTGTGGGTGACATGGCAGAGGATGAAGAATGTGGAGGTGAGGCACTTGATATTGAAGTTGTTTTTGTTGTTGTTGTTCCATCTGAGGTGAAAGCTTTGGTTGTTGATAAGGTAGCTGATGTATCAATGTTCTGTGTTGTGCTTGTGGGTGATATGAGAGAGGATGTCGATAAAGAATGTGTGGGACTTGATATTGAAGTTGTTTTTGATACCACTGTCGATGTTAAAGGAATGCTTGTTAATAAGGAAATTGATGTATCAATGTTGTTTGTCGTGCTTGTAGGTGATATGACAGAGAATGTAGATTGTGGAGGTGAGGGACTTGATATTGAAATTGTTTTTGTTGTTGATTCCTCCGATGTGGGTGATATGACAGAGAATGTAGATTGTGGAGGTGAGACACTTGATATTGAAATTGTTTTTGTTGTTGTTTCCTCTGATGTGGGTGATATGACAGAGAATGTAGATTGTGGCGGTGAGGGACTTGAAATTGAAATTGTCTTCGTTGTTGTTTCCTCCGATATGGGTGATATGACAGAGAATGTAGATTGTGGAGGTGAGGGACTTGATATTGAAATTGTTTTCATTGTTGTTGTTTCCTCCGATATGGGTGATATGACAGAGAATGTAGATTGTGGAGGTGAGGGACTTGAAATTGAAATTGTTTTCGTTGTTGTTGTTTCCTCCGATATGGGTGATATGACAGAGAATGTAGGTTGTGGAGGTGAGGGACTTGATATTGAAATTGTTTTCGTTGTTGTTTTTTCCTCCGATGTGGGTGATCTGACAGAGAATGTCGATTGTGGAGGTGAGGCACTTGATATTGAAATTGTTTTTGTTGTTGTTTCCACCGATGTGGGTGATATGATAGAGAATGGAGATGGTGGAGGTGAGGGACTTGATATAGAAATTGTCTTCATTGTTGTTGTTTCCTCCGATATGGGTGATATGACAGAGAAGGTAGATTGTTGAGTTGAGGGACTTGAAATTGAAATTGTTTTTGTTGTTGTTTCCTCCGATGTGGGTGATATGACAGAGAATGTCGATTGTGGAGGTGAGGAACTTGATATTGAAATTGTTTTCGTTTTTGTTGTTTCCTCTGATGTGGGTGATCTGACAGAGAATGTCGATTGTGGAGGTGAGGCACTTGATATTAAAATTGTTTTTGTTGTTGTTTCCTCCGATATGGGTGATATGACAGAGAATGTAGATTGTGGAGGTGAGGGACTTGATATTGAAATTGTTTTCGTTGTTGTTGATTCTTCCGATGTGGGTGATATGACAGAGAATGTAGATTGTGGAGGTGAGGGACTTGATATCAAAGTTGCTGTCATTGTTGTTGAAACCCCTGTTGATGTCAAAGGAATGCTTGTTGATATTGAAATTGTTTTCGTTGTTGTTGATTCCTCTGATGTGGGTGATATGACAGAGAATGTAGATTGTGGAGGTGAGGAACTTGATATTGAAATTGTTTTCGTTGTTGTTAATTCCTCCGATGTGGGTGATATGACAGAGAATGTAGATTGTGGAGGTGAGG
The DNA here is from genome assembly GCF_056783735.1 of Eptatretus burgeri. NCBI lineage: Eukaryota > Metazoa > Chordata > Myxini > Myxiniformes > Myxinidae > Eptatretus > Eptatretus burgeri. Next base: position 79,604,410 of record NC_140970.1, on the reverse strand, counting down.
AACTTGATATTGAAATTGTTTTCGTTGTTGTTGATTTTTCCGATGTGGGTGATATGACAGAGAATGTAGATTGTGGAGGAGAGGGACTTGATATTGAAATTGTTTTCGTTGTTGTTGTTTCCTCCGATGTGGGTGATATGACAGAGAATGTAGATTGTGGAGGTGAGGGACTTGAAATTGAAATTGTTTTCGTTGTTGATTCCTCCGATGTGGGTGATATGACTGAGAATGTAGATTGTGGAGGTGAGGGACTTGATATTGAAATTGTTTTCGTTGTTGTTGTTGATTCTTCCGATGTGGGTGATATGACAGAGAATGTAGATTGTGGAGGTGAGGGACTTGATATTGAAATTGTTTTCATTGTTGATTCCTCCGATGTGGGTGATATGACTGAGAATGTAGATTGTGGAGGTGAGGCACTTGATATTGAAATTGTTTTTGTTGTTGTTTCCTTCGATGTGGGTGATATGACAGAGAATGTAGATTGTGGAGGTAAGGGACTTGATATTGAAATTGTTTTCATTGTTGTTGATTCCTCCGATGTGGGTGATATGACAGAGAATGTAGATTGTGGAGGTGAGGGACTTGATGTTGAAATTGTTTTCGTTGTTGTTGATTCCTCCGATGTGGGTGATATGACAGTGAATGTAGATTGTGGAGGTGAGGGACTTGATATTGAAATTGTTTTCGTTGTTTTTGATTCTTCTGATGTGGGTGATATGACAGAGAATGTCGATTGTGGAGGTGAGGGACTTGATATCGAAGTTGCTGTCATTGTTGTTGAAACCTCTTTTGATGTCAACGGAATGCTTGTTGATATTGAAATTGTTTTCGTTATTGTTGATTCCTCTGATGTGGGTGATATGACAGAGAATGTGGATTGTGGAGGTAAGCGACTTGATATTGTTTTCGTTGTTGTTGATTCCTCCGATGTGGGTGATATGACAGAGAATGTAGATTGTGTAGGTGAGGGACTTGAAATTGAAATTGTTTTTGTTGTTGTTTCCTCCGATATGGGTGATATGACAGAGAAGGTAGATTGTTGAGGTGAGGAACTTGATATTGAAATTGTTTTCGTTTTTGTTGTTTCCTCCGATGTGGGTGATCTGACAGAGAATGTCGATTGTGGAGGTGAGGCACTTGATATTAAAATTGTTTTTGTTGTTGTTTCCTCCGATGTGGGTGATATGATAGAGAATGGAGATTGTGGAGGTGAGGGACTTGATACGGAAATTGTTTTCATTGTTGTTGATTCCTGTGATATGGGGGATATGACAGAGAATGTAGATTGTGGAGGTGAGGGACTTGATATTGAAATTGTTTTCGTTGTTGTTGATTCTTCCGATGTGGGTGATATGACAGAGAATGTAGATTGTGGAGGTGAGGGACTTGATATCAAAGTTGCTGTCATTGTTGTTGAAACCCCTATTGATGTCAATGGAATGCTTGTTGATATTGAAATTGTTTTCGTTGTTGTTGATTCCTCTGATGTGGGTGATATGACAGAGAATGTAGATTGTGGAGGTGAGGAACTTGATATTGAAATTGTTTTCGTTGTTGTTAATTCCTCCGATGTGGGTGATATGACAGAGAATGTAGATTGTGGAGGTGAGGAACTTGATATTGAAATTGTTTTCGTTGTTGTTGATTCTTCCGATGTGGGTGATATGACAGAGAATGTAGATTGTGGAGGTGAGGGACTTGATTTTGAAATTGTTTTCATTGTTGATTCCTCCGATGTGGGTGATATGACAGAGAATGTAGATTGTGGAGGAGAGGGACTTGATATTGAAATTGTTTTCGTTGTTGTTTCCTCCGATGTGGGTGATATGACAGAGAATGTAGATTGTGGAGGTGAGGGACTTGAAATTGAAATTGTTTTCGTTGTTGATTCCTCCGATGTGGGTGATATGACAGAGAATGTAGATTGTGGAGGTGAGGGACTTGATATTGAAATTGTTTTCGTTGTTGTTGATTCTTCCGATGTGGGTGATATGACAGAGAATGTAGATTGTGGAGGATAGGGACTTGATATTGAAATTGTTTTCGTTGTTGTTGTTTCCTCCGATGTGGGTGATATGACAGAGAATGTAGATTGTGGAGGTGAGGGACTTGAAATTGAAATTGTTTTTGTTGTTGTTTCCTCCGATGTGGGTGATATGATAGAGAATGTAGATTGTGGAGGAGAGGGACTTGATATTGAAATTGTTTTCGTTGTTGTTGTTTCCTCCGATGTGGGTGATATGACAGAGAATGTAGATTGTGGAGGTGAGGGACTTGAAATTGAAATTGTTTTCGTTGTTGATTCCTCCGATGTGGATGATATGACTGAGAATGTAGATTGTGGAGGTGAGGGACTTGATATTGAAATTGTTTTCATTGTTGATTCCTCCGATGTGGGTGATATGAATGAGAATGTAGATTGTGGAGGTGAGGGACTTGATATTGAAATTGTTTTTGTTGTTGTTTCCTTCGATGTGGGTGATATGACAGAGAATGTAGATTGTGGAGGTAAGGGACTTGATATTGAAATTGTTTTCATTGTTGTTGATTCCTCCGATGTGGGTGATATGTCAGAGAATGTAGATTGTGGGGGTGAGGGACTTGATATTGAAATTGTTTTCGTTGTTTTTGATTCTTCTGATGTGGGTGATATGACAGAGAATGTCGATTGTGGAGGTGAGGGACTTGATATCGAAGTTGCTGTCATTGTTGTTGAAACCTCTTTTGATGTCAACGGAATGCTTGTTGATATTGAAATTGTTTTCGTTATTGTTGATTCCTCTGATGTGGGTGATATGACAGAGAATGTGGATTGTGGAGGTGAGGGACTTGATATTGAAATTGTTTTCGTTGTTGTTGATTCCTCTGATGTGGGTGATATGACAGAGAATGTAGATTGCGGAGGTAAGCGACTTGATATTGTTTTCGTTGTTGTTGATTCCTCCGATGTGGGTGATATGACAGAGAATGTAGATTGTGTAGGTGAGGGACTTGATATTGAAATTGTTTTCGTTGTTGTTGATTCCTCCGATGTGGGTGATATGACAGAGAATGTAGATTGCGGAGGTGAGGGACTTGATATGGAAATTGTTTTCGTTGTTGTTGATTCCTCTGATGTGGGTGATATGACAGAGAATGTAGATTGTGGGGGTGAGGGACTTGATATTGAAATTGTTTTCGTTGTTGTTGATTCTTCCGATGTGGGTGATATGACAGAGAATGTAGATTGTGGAGGAGAGGGACTTGATATTGAAATTGTTTTCGTTGTTGTTGTTGTTGTTTCTTCCAATGTGGGTGATATGACAGAGAATGTAGATTGTGGAGGTGAAGGACTTGATATTGAAATTGTTTTCGTTGTTGATTCCTCCGATGTGGGTGATATGACTGAGAATGTAGATTGTGGAGGTGAGGAACTTGATATTGAAATTGTTTTCGTTGTTGTTGTTTCCTCCGATGTGGGTGATATGACAGAGAAGGTAGATTGTGGAGGTGAGGGACTTGAAATTGAAATTGTTTTCGTTGTTATTGTTTCCTCCGATATGGGTGATATGACAGAGAAGGTAGATTGTGGAGGGGAGGAACTTGAAATTGAAATAGTTTTTGTTGTTGTTTCCTCCGATATGGGTGATATGACAGAGAAGGTAGTTTGTGGAGGTGAGGGACTTGAAATTGAAATTGTTTTCGTTGTTATTGTTTCCTCCGATATGGGTGATATGACAGAGAAGGTAGATTGTGGAGGTGAGGGACTTGAAATTGAAATTGTTTTCGTTGTTATTGTTTCCTCCGATATGGGTGATATGACAGAGAAGGTAGATTGTGGAGGTGAGGGACTTGAAATTGAAATTGTTTTTGTTGTTGTTTCCTCCGATATGGGTGATATGACAGAGAATGTAGATTGTGGAGGTGAGGGACTTGATATTGAAATTGTTTTCCTTGTTGTTGTTTCATCCGATGTGGGTGATCTGACAGAGAATGTCGATTGTGGAGGTGAGGCACTTGATATTGAAATTGTTTTCATTGTTGATTCCTCCGATGTGGGTGATATGACTGAGAATGTAGATTGTTGAGGTGAGGGACTTGATATTGAAATTGTTTTTGTTGTTGTTTCCTCCGATGTGGGTGATATGACAGAGAATGTAGATTGTGGAGGTGAGGGACTTGATATCGAAGTTGCTGTCATTGTTGTTGCAACCTCTGTTGATGTCAAAGGAATGCTTGTTGATATTGAAATTGTTTTCGTTGTTATTGATTCCTCTGATGTGGGTGATATGACAGAGAATGTAGATTGTTGAGGTGAGGGACTTGATTTTGAAATTGTTTTCATTGTTGATTCCTCTGATGTGGGTGATATGACAGAGAATGTAGATTGTGGAGGTGAGGAACTTGATATTGAAATTGTTTTCGTTGTTGTTGATTCTTCCGATGTGGGTGATATGACAGAGAATGTAGATTGTTGAGGTGAGGGACTTGATTTTGAAATTGTTTTCATTGTTGATTCCTCTGATGTCGGTGATATGACAGAGAATGTAGATTGTGGAGGTGAGGGACTTGATATTGAAATTGTTTTCGTTGTTGTTGATTCTTCCGATGTGGGTGATATGACAGAGAATGTAGATTGTGGAGGAGAGGGACTTGCTATTGAAATTGTTTTCGTTGTTGTTGTTGATTCTTCCGATGTGGGTGATATGACAGCGAATGTAGATTGTGGAGGTGAGGGACTTGAAATTGAAATAGTTTTTGTTGTTGATTCTTCCGATGTGGGTGATATGACAGAGAATGTAGATTGTGGAGGTGAGGGACTTGATATTGAAATTGTTTTTGTTGTTGTTTCTTCCGATGTGGGTGATATGACAGAGAATGTAGATTGTGGAGGTGAGGGACTTGATATTGAAATTGTTTTTGTTGTTGATTCTTCCGATGTGGGTGATATGACAGAGAATGTAGATTGTTGAGGTGAGGGACTTGATTTTGAAATTGTTTTCATTGTTGATTCCTCTGATGTGGGTGATATGACAGAGAATGTAGATTGTGGAGGTGAGGGACTTGAAATTGAAATTGTCTTCGTTGTTGTTGTTTCCTCCGATATGGGTGATATGACAGAGAAGGTAGATGGTGGTGGTGAGGGACTTGAAATTGAAATTGTTTTTGTTGTTGTTTCCTCCGATGTGGGTGATATGATAGAGAATGGAGATTGTGGAGGTGAGGGAGTTGATATCGAAGTTGTTTTCGTTGTTGTTGATTCCTCTGATGTGGGTGATATGACAGAGAATGTAGATTGCGGAGGTAAGGGACTTGATATTGAAATTGTTTTCGTTGTTGTTGTTGATTCCTCCGATGTGGGTGATATGACTGAGAATGTAGATTGTGGAGGTGAGGGACTTGATATTGAAATTGTTTTCGTTGTTGATGATTCTTCCGATGTGGGTGATATGACAGAGAATGTAGATTGTGGTGGTGAGGGACTTGAAATTGAAATTGTTTTTGTTGTTGATTCTTCCGATGTGGGTGATATGACAGAGAATGTAGATTGTGGAGGTGAGGGACTTGATATTGAAATTGTTTTTGTTGTTGTTTCCTCCGATGTGGGTGATATGACAGAGAATGTAGATTGTGGAGGTGAGGGACTTGAAATTGAAATTGTTTTCGTTGTTATTGTTTCCTCCGATATGGGTGATATGACAGAGAAGGTAGATTGTGGAGGTGAGGGACTTGAAATTGAAATTGTCTTCCTTGTTGTTGTTTCCTCCGATATGGGTGATATGACAGAGAAGGTAGATTGTGGTGGTGAGGGACTTGAAATTGAAATTGTTTTTGTTGTTGTTTCCTCCGATATGGGTGATATGACAGAGAATGTAGATTGTGGAGGTGAGGGACTTGATATTGAAATTGTTTTCGTTGTTGTTGTTTCCTCCGATGTGGGTGATCTGACAGAGAATGTCGATTGTGGAGGTGAGGCACTTGATATTGAAATTATTTTCGTTGTTGATTCTTCCGATGTGGGTGATATGACTGAGAATGTAGATTGTGGAGGTGGGGGACTTGATATTGAAATTGTTTTTGTTGTTGTTTCCTCCGATGTAGGTGATATGACAGAGAATGTAGATTGTGGAGGTGAGGGACTTGATATTGAAATTGTTTTTGTTGTTGTTTCCTCTGATGTGGGTGATATGACAGAGAATGTAGATTGTGGAGGTGAGGGACTTGCTATTGAAATTGTTTTCGTTGTTGTTGTTGATTCTTCCGATGTGGGTGATATGACAGAGAATGTAGATTGTGGAGGTGAGGGACTTGAAATTGAAATTGTTTTTGTTGTTGATTCTTCCGATGTGGGTGATATGACAGAGAATGTAGATTGTGGAGGTGAGGGACTTGATATTGAAATTGTTTTTGTTGGTGTTTCTTCTGATGTGGGTGATATGACAGAGAATGTAGATTGCGGAGGTAAGGGACTTGAGATTGAAATTGTTTTCGTTGTTGTTGATTCCTCTGATGTGGGTGATATGACAGAGAATGTAGATTGTGTAGGTGAGGGACTTGATATTGAAATTGTTTTCGTTGTTGTTGATTCCTCCGATGTGGGTGATATGACAGAGAACGTAGATTGCGGGGGTGAGGGACTTGATATTGAAATTGTTTTTGTTGTTGTTGATTCCCCGGATGTGGGTGATGTGACAGAGAATGTAGATTGCGGAGGTAAGGGACTTGATAATGAAATTGTTTTTGTTGTTGTTGATTCCTCCGATGTGGGTGATATGACAGAGAATGTAGATTGTGTAGGTGAGGGACTGGATATCGAAGTTGCTGTCATTGTTGTTGATTCTTCCGATGTGGGTGATATGACAGAGAATGTAGATTGTGGAGGTGAGGGAGTTGATATTGAAATTGTTTTCGTTGTTGTTGTTGATTCCTCCGATGTGGGTGATATGACTGAGAATGTAGATTGTGGAGGTGAGGGACTTGATATTGAAATTGTTTTCGTTGTTGTTGTTGATTCTTCCGATGTGGGTGATATGACAGAGAATGTAGATTGTGGAGGTGAGGGACTTGATATTGAAATTATTTTCGTTGTTGTTGATTCCTCCGATGTGGGTGATATGACAGAGACTGTAGATTGTGGAGGTGAGGAACTTGATGTTGAATTTGTTTTCGTTGTTGTTGATTCCTCCGATGTGGGTGATATGACAGAGACTGTAGATTGTGGAGGTGAGGAACTTGAAATTGAAATTGTTTTCGTTGTTATTGTTTCCTCCGATATGGGTGATATGACAGAGAATGTAGATTGTGGAGGTGAGGGACTTGAAATTGAAATTGTCTTCGTTGTTGTTGTTTCCTCCGATATGGGTGATATGACAGAGAAGGTAGATGGTGGTGGTGAGGGACTTGAAATTGAAATTGTTTTTGTTGTTGTTTCCTCCGATGTGGGTGATATGATAGAGAATGGAGATTGTGGAGGTGAGGGAGTTGATATTGAAATTGTTTTCGTTGTTGTTGTTGTTGATTCCTCCGATGTGGGTGATATGACAGAGAAGGTAGATGGTGGTGGTGAGGGACTTGAAATTGAAATTGTTTTTGTTGTTGATTCCTCCGATGTGGGTGATATGACAGAGAATGTAGATTGTGGAGGTGAGGGACTTGATATTGAAATTGTTTTCGTTGTTGTTGATTCTTCCGATGTGGGTGATATGACAGAGAATGTAGATTGTGGAGATGAGGGACTTGATATCGAAGTTGCTGTCATTGTTGTTGCAACCTCTGTTGATGTCAAAGGAATGCTTGTTGAGTTTGAAATTGTTTTCGTTGTTGTTGATTCCTCTGATGTGGGTGATATGACAGAGAATGTAGATTGTGGAGGTGAGGAACTTGATATTGAAATTGTTTTCGTTGTTGTTGTTGATTCTTCCGATGTGGGTGATATGACAGAGAATGTAGATTGTGGAGGTGAGGGACTTGAAATTGAAATTGTTTTTGTTGTTGATTCTTCCGATGTGGGTGATATGACAGAGAATGTAGATTGTGGAGGTGAGGGACTTGAAATTGAAATTGTCTTCGTTGTTGTTGTTTCCTCCGATATGGGTGATATGACAGAGAAGGTAGATGGTGGTGGTGAGGGACTTGAAATTGAAATTGTTTTTGTTGTTGTTTCCTCCGATGTGGGTGATATGATAGAGAATGGAGATTGTGGAGGTGAGGGAGTTGATATTGAAATTGTTTTCGTTGTTGTTGTTGATTCCTCCGATGTGGGTGATATGACTGAGAATGTAGATTGTGGAGGTGAGGTACTTGATATTGAAATTGTTTTCGTTGTTGTTGATTCTTCCGATGTGGGTGATATGACAGAGAATGTAGATTGTGGAGGTGAGGGACTTGATATTGAAATTGTTTTCGTTGTTGTTGATTCTTCCGATGTGGGTGATATGACAGAGAATGTAGATTGTGGAGATGAGGGACTTGATATCGAAGTTGCTGTCATTGTTGTTGCAACCTCTGTTGATGTCAAAGGAATGCTTGTTGAGTTTGAAATTGTTTTCGTTGTTGTTGATTCCTCTGATGTGGGTGATATGACAGAGAATGTAGATTGTGGAGGTGAGGAACTTGATATTGAAATTGTTTTCGTTGTTGTTGTTGATTCTTCCGATGTGGGTGATATGACAGAGAATGTAGATTGTGGAGGAGAGGGACTTGCTATTGAAATTGTTTTCGTTGTTGTTGTTGATTCTTCCGATGTGGGTGATATGACAGAGAATGTAGATTGTGGAGGTGAGGGACTTGAAATTGAAATTGTTTTTGTTGTTGATTCTTCCGATGTGGGTGATATGACAGAGAATGTAGATTGTGGAGGTGAGGGACTTGATATTGAAATTGTTTTTGTTGGTGTTTCTTCCGATGTGGGTGATATGACAGAGAATGTAGATTGTGGAGGTGAGGGACTTGAAATTGAAATTGTTTTCGTTGTTATTGTTTCCTCCGATATGGGTGATATGACAGAGAATGTAGATTGTGGAGGTGAGGGACTTGAAATTGAAATTGTCTTCGTTGTTGTTGTTTCCTCCGATATGGGTGATATGACAGAGAAGGTAGATGGTGGTGGTGAGGGACTTGAAATTGAAATTGTTTTTGTTGTTGTTTCCTCCGATGTGGGTGATATGATAGAGAATGGAGATTGTGGAGGTGAGGGAGTTGATATTGAAATTGTTTTCGTTGTTGTTGTTGTTGATTCCTCCGATGTGGGTGATATGACTGAGAATGTAGATTGTGGAGGTGAGGTACTTGATATTGAAATTGTTTTCGTTGTTGTTGATTCTTCCGATGTGGGTGATATGACAGAGAATGTAGATTGTGGAGGTGAGGGACTTGATATTGAAATTGTTTTCGTTGTTGTTGATTCTTCCGATGTGGGTGATATGACAGAGAATGTGGATTGTGGAGATGAGGGACTTGATATTGAAGTTGCTGTCATTGTTGTTGCAACCTCTGTTGATGTCAAAGGAATGCTTGTTGAGATTGAAATTGTTTTCGTTGTTGTTGATTCCTCTGATGTGGGTGATATGACAGAGAATGTAGATTGTGGAGGTGAGGAACTTGATATTGAAATTGTTTTCATTGTTGTTGATTCTTCCGATGTGGGTGATATGACAGAGAATGTAGATTGTTGAGGTGAGGGACTTGATATTGAAATTGTTTTCGTTGTTGATTCCTCCGATGTGGGTGATATGACTGAGAATGTAGATTGTGGAGGTGAGGGACTTGATATTGAAATTGTTTTCGTTGTTGTTGTTGATTCTTCCGATGTGGGTGATATGACAGAGAATGTAGATTGTGGAGGTGAGGGACTTGATATTGAAATTATTTTCGTTGTTGTTGATTCCTCTGATGTGGGTGATATGACAGAGAATGTAGATTGTGTAGGTGAGGGACTTGATATTGAAATTGTTTTCGTTGTTGTTGATTCCTCCGATGTGGGTGATATGACAGAGAATGTAGATTGCAGAGGTGAGGGACTTGATATTGAAATTGTTTTCGTTGTTGTTGATTCCTCTGATGTGGGTGATATGACTGAGAATGTAGATTGTGGAGGTGAGGGACTTGAGATTGAAATTGCTTTCATTGTTGTTGATTCCTCTGATGTGGGTGATATGACAGAGAATGTAGATTGTGTAGGTGAGGGACTTGACATTGAAATTGTTTTCATTGTTGTTGTTTCTTCCAATGTGGGTGATATGACAGAGAATGTAGATTGTGGAGGTGAGGGACTTGAAATTGAAATTATTTTCGTTGTTGATTCTTCCGATGTGGGTGATATGACTGAGAATGTAGATTGTGGAGGTGAGGGACTTGATATTGAAATTGTTTTTGTTGTTGTTTCCTCTGATGTGGGTGATATGACAGAGAATGTAGATTGTGGAGGTGAGGGACTTGATATTGAAATTGTTTTCATTGTTGTTGATTCCTCTGATGTGGGTGATATGACAGAGAATGTAGATTGTGGAGGTGAGGGACTTGATATTGAAATTGTTTTCGTTGTTGTTGATTCCTCTGATGTGGGTGATATGACAGAGAATGTTGATTGTGGAGGTGAGGGACTTGATATTGAAATTGTTTTCGTTGTTGTTGATTCCACTGATGTGGGTGATATGACAGAGAATGTAGATTGTGGATGTGAGGGACTTGATATTGAAATGCTTTTCGTTGTTGTTGATTCCTCCGATGTGGGTGATATGACAGAGAATGTAGATTGTGGAGTTGAGGGACTTGATATTGAAATTGTTTTCGTTGTTTTTGATTCCTCCGATGTGGGTGATATGACAGAGAATGTAGTTTGTGAAGGTGAGGGACTTGATATCGAAGTTGCTGTCATTGTTGTTGAAACCTCTTTTGATGTCAACGGAATGCTTTTTGATATTGAAATTGTTTTCGTTGTTGTTGATTCCTCTGATGTGGGTGATATGACAGAGAATGTAGATTGTGGAGGTGAGGAACTTGATATTGAAATTGTTTTCGTTGTTGTTGAAATCTCTATTAATGTCAAAGGAATGCTTGTTGATAAGGAAATTGATGTAGCAATGTTGTTTGTCGTGCTTGTAGGTGTTGTTGTTCCTCTTGCATTTAATGTGTCACCTGTTGATACACAAGGATACAGAAGGAAGTTTGATTCAGGAGGAGGCCATTTGTTTCATCAAGAGTGTTTTGCATCATCACCACATTCCTTCAATCAAACAGTTTATATCTGAAGTTTATTTTTGGTGGGCAGGTGGGAGTGGGGTGGAGGGGTACAATGAGAACAGTCAGGCAGGTACAGACATCACCGGGGTGTTTCTGCAATCTGCCAAAAATATGTAAATTTTAATGTTAAACCCTTTAAATTATTTATTTCGGGAGAGTGGTGGGTGGTGCGGTGTGGGTGGGTGGTAAGAGGTGAACACTATTTTCGGGTGAGAAATGAACAAAATCAGCACATTCACCTTTTGACATGATCATCCTGAAGACATAAAAATTACGCCACATGTACACAATCACAATTCCATACTCAGTTACCCGACATGCCAACTTATATACATGTACCCCTCTATTTGCAATGTTTCCAGATCAAGGTAACTACCTAACTCAAATTGAAACCTATTTTCTGTTACTACTGCCACTACCTTTTTCATGGATTCCCTGGCACACTATTGCCTGCATGAACTACTCCATGAGTGTAAGACCCTTGCTTTTATACTGCTAACTCTCTTTTTTTATTCTAAGGCTGTAGCTCCTTGTCCTCTGCACTTGTTTTGTCTATACCCTTCAAAATCTGCAGCATTACTGACAGATCCCTTCATAATCACCTCATTTTTCTGTACAAAGGCCTGTCTCCTTCAGGCTTCTCATTGCTTATCCTCGGTAGCCCCAGAATAGTCACTCAAGGCATAACCCACACCACAGCAGGTTTGTTCTTCCTCAAAAGTGGTGATCATAACAGTCGCGGAGGGGGGGAACTTAAGCCGTGGAATAAGTTGAGCCACCCCCGCAGGCCCGTCGCTAGGGGGGGGGGGGCATTTGGGTGCAATACCCCCCCCCATGGCGCATCTGGTGCCCCCCCACTTGTACGCCACCCATTTATGCCCTGTTGCACCCTGTGAACAACTTAGTGTTTAAGGACGAGCGCCCACTGTGAACTTGCTGTTTAAGAGTTCACCTGTGTGAACTAAAACCCTTATTCCAGATGTTCAACATGGTGACTAATAAGGCCTTCTTGGATAAACTGTTCTTTTATAATATCCTTCTTTGAATAACAGTCAAGAGATAAGTGTGCGCTTCCCAGCACATCTCCAAAAGCAATTGGCAAGACGATACAGTCCAAGCCCACAAGATAAAAGATAAAAACGCAAGCACCAACGCCAGCAGCCAAGACCTCGTGTCGAATGTCGATGTTGTGGGTGGTTATATGTATCGTGGATCATTTAGTTTTAAGGAATAGCCAATCAGCGTATTCGATATGGAGACCCTATTGAGCAGGTTACCTGATTGGTTGTAAGTTAGGTATAAATGTAATACAGTCATATGATAATATGATTAAGGAAAAGACATAAATTTACATAATTAAAGATGAAGTGCACGTGCACCACGTGACCTTCACAACCCGTCAACCCTCCATCTTACAAAAGTAATTTTATAATAAAAATTTAAAATATGTTTGTTTGCAATCGTGCTTACATTTGAAATTATGCAGATAAAACCTGTTTTTGATGGATGGATCATTTAATAAATAAAACTGTCAACCGTCAAATCTCGCGAGTCGCGAGATTAGTGACGCGAGTCACGACGGACGAATCACAGAGCACGAGCTCGCAGCAGGAGAAAAAGACGTGGATGATGGAAATACGAAAATGGCTCAGAAAAGGAAAAAATGCAAGCGACGAAAATGAAGAAGATGATGAAAGTCATTTTGTGGGAGGAGTTGGAGAAGGAGGAAAAGACGATCATGTCGATGAAATACCGACAGAAGCTGGCCAACCTGGCCAAGCCAGCAACGTTAGCCCTGCGGCTGGAGCCCCAGCGCAGACAGCCGAGTTTCCATGCTCAGCGGCGGCCTCGGGATCGGGTGTGACTGTCAAGCCGCCTCCCGATGATCTTGTAAGTGAGGGACCGAATCAAGTTGTTCTACAACGGTACCCTGGCCATCTGTTGCAGAACAAGAGTCGCTCGTTTGTTTCCTCGTGGTACCAGACTAATGAATGGCTGGAATACAGTGTGCAGACAGATGCAGCATTCTGCTATCCATGTAGGAAGCTTAACACTGCACGTGGCCCAGTGGACTCTACTTTCACAGTGCGATGCTACCGGAATTGGAAACATGCTGTTGAGAAAGGCAGGGGTTTCACAAACACGCAACTTCAAAGGAAAATTTAACTTGTGTTTTGAGGTGGAAAGAGAATGAGAGGCGCATCGATTGTGGTAAGGAGATTTCCACACTCCTCAATGCTGACCAGCGAAATAGAAACCGGTACTATGTGTCTGCTCTTATAGATGTTATGGGATTTCTCGCCGAAAATCAGATACCTTTTAGAGGGAGCCTTGATAATTTTTAGGATATGTCAGACGGTGTGTACCCCGGTCAGAATAAGTACACCGTATCCCTGCGTGTCGTAAAAGGCGACTAAAAGGGTTAGCGTCAGGAAGGGCATCTGGCCATAAAAACATCGCCTCAAAAGGAAACCATGATGAGTACAACTGATGGGCAGGGTACAGCCCGAAGTACCCCGTGGGGGTCCTCACCCCCTCTCGTTAAAACTCAAGGTGGGGAACCCAATCGAAGCAAGGGAGGAAATTTTTCCATTTATGATGACCAATCGTCTGATGCCCCACGTGGAGATCTGTTTCTGAGGTTTGGTACATGGAATGTAGGGACAATGACAGGGAGATCTGGAGAAGTGGTTGAAACATTGGTCATAAGAAGAGTGGACATATGTTGTGTGCAGGAGACACGGTGGAAGGGAAGTGGTGTGAGAATGGTGAAGGGAAGGCAGGGGCAGAAGTACAAGTTTATGTGGCAAGGGTGCCCAGAAGGCATGCATGGTGTTGGTGTCATGTTTTCTGAGGAGTTTGTAGACAATGTAGTGAGTGTGACTAGAGTGAGTGAAAGGTCGATGATGGTGAGAATTGTGATCGGAAATCTCTTGGTGAACGTCATCTCGGGATATGCCCCGTAGGTCGGTCGAAGCGATAAAGAGAAGAACATGTTCTGGTGTGCGATGGAGAAGTTGATGGAAAATGTGAAAGATGAGGAAGTTGTTGTGGTTGGAGGAGACTTGAATGGATATGTGGGAAGGAGTCCAGATGGTTTTGAGGGAGTCCATGGGGGTTATGGATATGGTGTGAGAAATGGAGAAGGTGAAAGGATATTGGAGTTTGCTGATGGAGCTGATTTGTTGATCTGTAATACTCAATTCCAGAAAGCGGACAATAAGCTTATTACATACACGTCAGGTGGGTTGACGACAACCATTGACTACCTGATGGTGCGTCAGCGAGATAGGGGAAACCTCCGGGACACAAAGGTGATCCCAGGGGAGGAGACTGTTTCGCAGCACCACCTGGTTGTCTGCGATATAAGGGTGAAGTACCAACCGAGGATGAAGGTGTGGAGGTTGAAAGAGGCGACAGTGAAGGAAGCATTAAGAGAGAGGCTGAGTATGGTTGAAGATGATGTGGTTGAGCTTGAAAGTGGTTGGATGTCAATGAAAGATAGTCTATTGGGAGCCGTTGGTGAGGTATGTGGATGGACAAAAGGACCACCGAGGCACTCGGAAACATGGTGGTGGGGTGATGAAGTTGGAAAGACGATTGAAGAGAAGAGGAAGAAGTTCAAGGAATGGTAAAAGGCGAAGGGTACGGTGGTAGAAGAGGCAGCACATGAAAGTTGTAAGGAAGCCAAGAAGGCTGCAAAGAAAGAGGTTGCAAAGCCGCAGGAGGCCGATAGGAAAATGTTCGGAGAACGCTTGGATTCGGAGGAGGGTAAGAGAGCGGTATTCAGGATTGCAAAGCAGATAGCGAGAGAGAGATTTGATGTGACGGGGGTGAGTTGCTTGAAGGATGAAGTGGGACAAATCGTTGTGGACTCAGATGGAATTAAAGGAAGATGGAAGAGATATATGGAAAGGCTGTTGAATGGAGAAAATGAATGGGATAGCAACATCAAGAGTAACCCAGTTTTAGGACCAGCAGAGAAGATAACTGGGAAGGAAGTTGAGGAAGCTATAAGAGCAATGAAGAGTAGAAAAGCAGGAGGGCCACGGGAGTTGTGGGAGATATGTTGAAGGCAGCGGGAAGTTGCGGTGTGAAGAGAATGACAGATCTGTAATCTGGTGGTGAAAGAAGGCCGCATTCCAGTGGATTGGGAACTGAGTACCCTCGTCCCTCTGTACAAGGGGAAAGGTGACCCTCTGGATTGTGGCTCCTATAGAGCAATAAAGTTATTGGAGCATGGAATGAAGGTATTGGAAAGGGTGTTGGAGAAGAGGATAAGGAAGAAGGTAAAGATTGACGAAATGCAGTTTGGATTGATGCCAGGAAGAGGAACGACAGATGCAATTTTTATTGTAAGGCAGTTACAGGAGAAGTACATGGAGAAGAGGAAGAAGTTGTTTTTTGGGTTTGTTGATCTGGAGAAAGCATTTGATAGGGTTCCATGTGAAGTTATGACATGGGCATTGAGGAAGTTAGGAGTGGAGGAATGGTTGATGAGAGTAGTGATGGCCATGTACGAGAGAGCACGCACAGCTGTAAGGACGAAGGATGGGAACAGTGGTGAATTTGAGGTGAGGGTAGGAGTGCACCAGGGGTCGGTACTAAGTCCACTTCTATTTGTAGTTGTGATGGTGGTGCTGGCTCGGAGGGTAAAGGAGGGTTTACCGTGGGAGCTGATGTTGATTGCGGAGAGTATGGATGGACTTAAGGAGAAGATGAACAAGTGGAAGGAATGTATGGAGGCAAAAGGTTTGAAAGTGAATATCGGAAAGACGAAGGTGATGGCAAGTGGTAAAGCATGTGGTGAGGTGGAAAGGACTGGGAAGTGGCCGTGTGCTGTGTGCAGGAAGGGTGTCGGAGTGAACTCCATTCAGTGTACAATGTGTGCTGAATGGGTTCATCGAAAATGTAGTGGGGTGAGAGGGTCATTAACCAGTGTGGCAGCTGCATTCAAGTGTAAGGTGTGCATCAAGGGAGCAGCAGATGAAGGAATTGTTGAGTTGGATCTTGGAGATGGTGTGAAGCTGGAAGGGGTGAAAACATTTTGCTATCTCGGAGACATGCTGAATGGAGAAGGTGGATCAGACTCTTCGACGGTTGCTAGAGTGAAATGTGCATGGAAGAAGTTTCGGGAACTGAGTGGCGTGCTGACAAAGAGGGGAGTGTCGTTGAAGCTGAAGGGAAAGGTGTATGCTACATGTGTGAGGAGTACGATGATTTATGGGAGTGAGACATTGGTACTGAACATGGAGCAGCAACAAAGGCTGGAAAGGGTGGAAATGCGAATGGTTCGGTGGATGTGTGGAGTATCGTTGAGAGAGAGGAAGACAAATGATGACTTGCGGAAGATGATGGGAATCGAGTCTATGATGGAGGTTGTGAAGAGAAACAGGTTGAGATGGTTGGGTCATGTGTTGAGGAAGGATGAAAGTGACTGGGTGAGAGGAGTGTTGGAAATGAGTGTAGTCGGAAGTAGAGGACGGGGAAGACCGAGAAAAACTTGGCTAAATGTGGTGGAAGAGGAAATGTGGGCAAGGGGATTAAGAAGGGGAGATGCAGAAAATAGGGTAAAGTGGAGAAGATTGTCATGGGGCTCGCAAGGCTAACCCCTGTTTTAGCGGGGAAAATGGCCTTTAAATGCGTGTGTGTGTGTGTGTGTGTGTGTGTGTGTGTGTGTGTGTGTGTGTGTGTGTGTGTGTGTGTGTGTGTGTGTGTGTGTGTGTGTGTGTGTGTGTGTGTGTATATGTCAGACGGGCACAGTGGGCTCTTTCTCTCGCTTTTAAGCTACACACTCAAAAAAGACACCGAGCTAGCCGAAATAATAAAGCATATCTCACGAAACGCAAGCTCTACTAGTCCGGAAATGCAGAATGAACTGATCTGCACATTGAGTAATGTTGTGATGGAAGCCATCGTGGAAGAAGTAGGCACATCGTGGTTTACCATCAAGATGGATGCGACGAGGGACCCCACTGAATGTGAGAACATATCAATCATCATTCGCTTTGTATCGGCATCAAATGAAGCAACAGAGCGTCGACTCACAATAGCTACAGCCGACGCTGGAGATGCAAAAACATTGACAGACCTAATAATTGCAGAGCTCACAAAACAGGACTTGACACGTCAAAAATATTAAGTAAGGTGTACGACGGGGCTTCGGTAATGGCTGGGAAGCACGGTGGGGTGCAAAAGTTGTTGCAAGAGATATTGTAAAGAGAAATCCCCAACGTGCACTGCTTAAATCACCAACTCCATCTGGTAGTTATCCACGCACTGGCAGCAGAGAAAGCTGTCACTGATTTCCTCGAGGTTTGTTGTTGCCTGTACAAATTCTTCAGAAAGCCCACTGTTGCTGCACAGTATAAAGGTGAGCGGTTAAAACGACTTATTGATCAAAGGTGGACGGGACATTTAGCCACCGTGTCTGTGATCATAGAATCTTTTAAGGATATCACATCCTTACTGTCGGAGATTGATGCAGAGCGCGCCTACGGTGCAGAGATGAGGATGGAGGCTATTGGGCTTTTGCGGGAAGTCTCTGGGCCTGCCTTCATGTTCATTGCTATCTTTGTACAAAAACTGCTGATGTTAGATGGCCCTAACAGACTCTTGCAGCCAGAGGACATGGACTTGCTAACGGGGTTGGAACTGGTGGCGAGTGCTACAGAGTGCATGAAAAAACTCTGCTCTGAGGATGAGTTCACTGATCTGTGGAACAAGGCCAACGATGCTCGCACTTCTACACCTGCACCACCAAAACGGAGACGCACAATGCATAAGAACTTGGAACAGTTTGTAGTTTTGGAGACTTCAGGACAAAACAATGACAATGACAAGACGGAACTGCAGAGGGTTTTTTACAGCGCAATTGACACTGTACTTAACGAGATCGCTCAGCGCTTCAGTGAGCGCAACACACAACTCGCCCGTTCACTCGCTGCCTTGAATCCTGAAAATGGCACGTTTTTGGATCCCCACTTGCTCCAGCAAATCATGATATTAACAAAGTCAACCATCAGTGAAACAGAGTGTGTGGTTGCAAAGCAGTTTATTCACTCACAGACAGAAAAGCAGCCAAACGAGAGATCGACAACACAAAAACTCCTCTCAACATACCACAAAACGCTGGAAGCCATGCCAAGTGGAGTGACTGCTATGAGACTTGGACTAACATTTGGTGCGTCCACTGCCATGTGTGAAAACTAATTCTCAACATTGAGGAATGTCTTCACTGACCATCGACGGTCCATGCGCCATGCACACAAGGCACAACTGGTACAGCTGGCCTTCGAGAGAGACCTCACACGTAAATGCCTGAATGAATGGAAGGAGAAGGTCCTCAGAAGATTCCACACCGAGACGCGTCGCCTGCAGCTCTTCTGACAGCGAGTACAGTGGTATAAAAACTATACGAGGAGTTCAGATTGTGTGTGTGACTGCTGGTGATGCGTGTGTTGTTGTGGTTGCAGTGTGGTTGTGGTCGGCACCCGCCGTGGTCGGCTGCTTTGTACTTCTGATGTTTAAGTTAAATGTTGTGTTTGGTGCTTTGCATATCCCATATCTAGTGCTTTGTGTAATTACACCTTATCTCTGTGTAATTGACTGCTTTAAATGCGGACCTTGTGGTATCTTCAGACTGGGCGTATTTGCTGTTGATAGTTTAACGTAATGATCGCAGGTCATAGCCTACTGTATCTTATTTCAAAGTGCACTGATTCTGGTGCCAACCTCCCCCGTTTAGTCATTGTATCTCTGGTATATTAATTTTCTAATGCCAATTCTTCACAACACCTTGTATAAGTGCACCTGAATTGGTGCCAATTGTCTAATCATTGAATATCTGCATTGTGAATGTGCCAGTTTGTTGCGGCTCTCCTGCATTCGAATAATTTTTGGCCAAAAACATCGGAACATATTAAATCTAGCTGAGATCAATTTGGTTAGTATGTGACAGCAACCTCAGTATAGATGTGTCAATGCTGCATGAATACAATAGTATACCGGGTTATCAAAAATATTAAATATAATAATTGTGCCCCCCCCCATCCAGTTCATATGCCCCCTTTAATACTGAGTCCTGGTTACGGGCCTGCACCCCCGACAGATTTTCTTTGCTGCATGTTTCTCCTTCGTCTAAAACTGCTTTTACCTTCTATCAACAAGCAAAGTATGTGACTTGTTATGAATAGATGGTGCCTCCTTTCAGTTCTCTCCATCCTGGCATTTCCAGTACAGTGTGGCTGAACTTACCCCCCTCTCCTCTACACAGTATTTTCAATGAGGCCTCCCTCAATTCCTGTACATTGTTAATACCACGTCTGGATTTATAATTTACCACTCTCCAAATATAACTTAAAACCTTATTAGCTTTACCTGTAGCTTCCTGGCACTGTGCTGTCTGCTTACCCTATTTTCATTATCTTACCCATCCCCAGCATCTTTCCCACTGCAAACCTTGCTGCCCCCTTCTGTCATGCTGGAAATACTCCCCTCGCCCCCGAAATTGCTTCTTAAACATAAAGTCTTGGGGGTAACAACATTTTAAAAACCATCAGTTAACATTTATAATTTCAATCATGAATTATATTCCCTTTCCTATTCACAGAAGAATACCAGAAAACATCACCTCACAACACTTTACATTCAGTTGGCTAAACTAATATCTTTTACCTATTTTTCAAATCCTCGGAGTAAATCCCGATATAACTTGCTGCCACATGTATCAAAGCCATTGTCTTTCTCCCATAAGCAGACATGATGTCCTTCAATCTCCCTTCAATATCCCTTGCTCCTGCTCCTTCAAAACCACACAACTCTCTGTCTATGATCCTTTCTGTAGAGGTAGGACGACTTATTTAATTGCCAATAAAAACCATCTTCTGGGCTCATTCCAACCTATCCCCACCCCACTCTTACCACTGCCTGTACTTGCTCTACTTTCACCACTGCCTGCACTTTCTCCTCCCTGATACACACTTACACTCGCTCCACCCTCTGCTTGCACTAGTTCCACCCTCTCCCATGTGTGCACTCACTCCATATTCACCCCTGCCTGCACTCACTCCAACCTCTTTAATGCCTGCACTCATTCCAACTTCACCCCTACCTGCACTAGCTCAACCTCAACCCCACCTGTGTTGGACTCACTTCAACCTGTTGATGCAGAAGCTGTGCTAGTGGATAAAGTAATTGGCATATCAAATTTCTCTGTTATGCTTGTGGAAGCAGGCACCACGACCACATATCATCCTACATCTTGATCCATGATCTTTATTACAGCGCGGCGACATCGAGCTGTTATATAATTGGCTATTCTGTCCTGTGTCTTCTGTCACACTTATTGTTGGGTGTGATGTGAGCGGAAATTGCCGGGTGAATTGTGGGCGGAGATCGCCAGGTGGATTGTGGGCGGAGATTGCCGGGTGAAGTGTGGGCGGAGATTGCCGGGTGGATTGTGGGCGGAGATTGCCAGGTGGATTGTGGGCGGAGATTGCCAGGTGTATTGTGGGCGGAGATTGCCAGGTGTATTGTGGGCGGAGATTGCCGGGTGAATTGTGGGCGGAGATTGCCGGGTGAATTGTGGGCGGAGATTGCCGGGTGAATTGTGGGCGGAGATTGTGGGCGGAGATTGCCGGGTGAATTGTGGGCGGAGATTGCCAGGTGGATTGTGGGCGGAGATTGCCAGGTGGATTGTGGCCGGAGATTGCCAGGTGGATTGTGAGCGGAGATTGCCGGGTGAATTGTGGGCGGAGATTGCCGGGTGGATTGTGGGCGGAGATTGCCGGGTGGATTGTGGGCGGAGATTGCCGGGTGGATTGTGGGCGGAGATTGCCGGGTGGATTGTGGGCGGAGATTGCCGGGTGGATTGTGGGCGGAGATTGCCGGGTGGATTGTGGGCGGAGATTGCCGGGTGGATTGTGGGCGGAGATTGCCGGGTGGATTGTGGGCGGAGATTGCCGGGTGAATTGTGGGCGGAGATTGCCGGGTGGATTGTGGGCGGAGATTGCCAGGTGGATTGTGGGCGGAGATTGCCAGGTGGATTGTGGGTGGAGATTGCCAGGTGGATTGTGAGCGGAGATTGCCGGGTGAATTGTGGGCGGAGATTGCCGGGTGAATTGTGGGCGGAGATTGCCGGGTGGATTGTGGGCGGAGATTGCCAGGTGAATTGTGGGCGGAGATTGCCGGGTGGATTGTGGGCGGAGATTGCCAGGTGGATTGTGGGCGGAGATTGCCAGGTGGATTGTGAGCGGAGATTGCCGGGTGAATTGTGGGCGGAGATTGCCGGGTGGATTGTGGGCGGCGATTGCCGGGTGGATTGTGGGCGGAGATTGCCGGGTGGATTGTGGGCGGAGATTGCCGGGTGGATTGTGGGCGGAGATTGCCGGGTGGATTGTGGGCGGAGATTGCCGGGTGAATTGTGAGCGGAGATTGCCGGGTGAATTGTAGGCGGAGATTTCCGGGTGAATTGTAGCCGGAGATTGCCGGGTGAATTGTGGACGGAGATTGCCGGGTGAATTGTGGGCGGAGATTGCCGGGTGAATTGTGGGCGGAGATTGCCCGGTGACTTGTGAGCGGAGATTGCCAGGTGGATTGTGGGCGGAGATTTCCGGGTGAATTGTGGGCGGAGATTGCCGGGTGAATTGTGGGCGGAGATTGCCCGGTGACTTGTGAGCGGAGATTGCCAGGTGGATTGTGGGCGGAGATTTCCGGGTGAATTGTGGGCGGAGATTGCCGGGTGAATTGTGAGCGTAGATTGCCGGGTGGATTGTGAGCGGAGATTTCCGGGTGAATTGTGGGC
>NC_140970.1:79569143-79581883 GCF_056783735.1 Eptatretus burgeri | reverse complement strand
GAGGGAAGACTACACGATGAAGACGGGGTAAGTGACGCGCACGCACACACGGAGGTAGTGGAGGACAATGGGGGTGAGCTCGCGGAGCGTGTAGGGACCCGGTGCGAGCAGCGGGATGGCCTCCTCCAGGAACGAGGGGAGGGAGTATGCCCCCTTGAGGCGAGTCACGACCAGGTGAGTTCGGTCGTGCTTTGCGAGGTTGAGGGGACGAGTGCTGTGGACGGGTGCACGGAGAGCTTGGGGGGTATAGAGGCCCCGGAGACCCTTGTGGGGATACGAATCCCCAGTGTGGTTGTCCCTGTGTGTGTGGTGCAAGGTGTGAGTGCGGCACCGTGTGTGGAAGCGACCCCGTGTGTGAGTGGTGTGGTGGCGATGTTGCCGGAGTACGTGCTTCCCAGCACACCGTGTGTGGATGAGGCACGGAGTGCGAGTGAGGCACCGCGGGTTAGTGCCCCCGCGTGTATGAGTGAGGCACGGTGTGTGGATGAGGCACCGCGGTTGAGTTCCCCCGCGTGTGTGGATGAGGCACGGAGTGCGAGTGAGGCACCGCGGGTTAGTTCCCCCGCGTGTGTGGGTGAGGCACCGTGTGTGGAAGAGACCGCGTGTGTGAGTGTCGCCGTGTGTATGAGTGAGGTACCGCGGGTGAGTGCCCCCGCGTGTGTGGATGAGGCACGGTGTGTGAGTAGTGAGGCACGCGTGAGTGAACGGCCGTGTGCAAGGTCGCTGTGTGCCAGGGAGACCGTGTGTGTGAGAGAGCGGTATGAGAGGGAGATGTCGGTTGGCATGCGGGAGCACGCAGCCGCGTCTCCCGGTGTGAATGTGATGGTGTGGACTGTGTGCGTCGTAACACGCAGGTGTGCGTGGGTTGAATGGAGACGACGACGGCGACATGGGAGGAACGAAAGCCGAGTAGCGGCTGTAGTTGTTTCGCGGACCGTGCCGGGTTCACCCAGCAATGAGCACGCGGTTCATGCTGTGCAACGCACGAGACCACCACGTGCTCGCTTGCGAGAGTGAAGTCCC
This sequence comes from Eptatretus burgeri, assembly GCF_056783735.1. Lineage (NCBI taxonomy): Eukaryota > Metazoa > Chordata > Myxini > Myxiniformes > Myxinidae > Eptatretus > Eptatretus burgeri. Next base: position 79,580,860 of record NC_140970.1, on the reverse strand, counting down.
GGTCCGGAAACGCACGCGGTGGATTTGCCGATCCCGCGGACGGACAAAGTTTAGGCAGGTAAATGGATTTGGACCGGACGGGTTCTCCACGCGATCGTGTGTGTTCAGCTCCAACGGGCAGGGCACATGTGTTCGCGTGGGGAACCCCTCGAGACGTGTGGCTTGTGTTTTTTTTTTATATGCGCACGGTGACGTCATGGCTGCACGTGTGGTTGGAATCCGGCAGGAGGGGTATCCCGGCCGATGGTACCGTCCAAGGAGGGACGAGGAACACGTGCAGCTGCATGACGTCACGGGCAGGTGTAAAGTGCGCGAGCGCGAGTTGCCGCGCTGGTGATGCGCAAGAAAAAAAGAAATAAAAAAAGAACAAGCCTCACTTTCGGGTACACAGGATTCCTGGGCAAGGGGTGAAAGACCCCCTTACCCTGGGCACAGGATGGAAACTAGTTAGGGGGAAGGGTTAGCTTAGCTAGACCGACTCCATGGGGCAGGGGTAAGTCCTCATGGAGTCCGTGGAATGGATTAGTTAGAGGGATTGTAGCCAGATTTAGGTGGGGAAATAAAATGAATTTTTGAGTTAGGAGACAGAGACAGACTTGTGAATGTGTAGAGGGGACGTAGCTTAGCTACGTAGTGTTAAATGGAACGTGCTGTAGTTTAAGGGACGACGTGGGAGCACGAGTTAGTTAGGGGAAGTAGTTAGAAGGATGGCAGAGTTCAGTGGTGTGGGTGTTGAAGAGTTGGTGAGTTGTGAGGTGGAGACATGAGTGAGTAAGGCCAGCGGGTCTGTGTGTATGGAGCGAATGGGGAATGCATGGTGCGATGAGTGATTGGGGGGAGGAGTGACTCCCGCCCAAGGGACCCCCGGGGTCAGTGTAGATTGAGTCAGTTGGGTTAGTCAAATTGAAAAATGGAGGTCGTTTTGTTGTTGGTGGGAAAGTAGGCTCGAGACCCATTTGGAGGGGTGCAGGAGCCCTGTTGACGGGCTTGGGAGCGTGGCTGCGAAAGGTGAGTATCGCTGAGTGGGTACCCCGGGCACCAGGCTAGTCGGCCGCGGTAGGCCATGGGCCCATGGGGGGCCGGGATAGAGTAGTGGGCACGGGTGCGCCTGCTTGGTGCGGGGGCCCGGGGCGCCATTAGCCGCGTGGGCAGTGCAGTGGGCACGGGTGACCCTCGGAAAGGGGCCCGGGAGGCCGGCCTGCCACGTGTGCGTTTCAGGGGAGGTGCCATGGGGGCACTCCCCGGTGTTAGGGAGCTGGTAGGCTCGGAGGCAGTGTAGTGCCCGGGGGTGCCATAGCGGGAGATTCGGCAGAGGGTCGTGCCTGCCAGAGAGAGCCACGTGTCCCAGCCAGGAGACCGTGTGAGGGCACGGAGAGAAAATTGGGGGGCGAGGCCCGAAATTGTAAGGACACCAACACAGGCGACGGGAATCTGGGTTGTTAGAACCAATAGTTTAAGCGAGAGGCGCTTGTTGAAAGCCCCGGGGTAGTTTAACAGTTAAATGGATAGGGTAGATTAGGAGATGTACCCCTCCGCACCATCCATCCCCTCGCTCTCGTTGTGGGCCGCTGGACCCACTTTGGGTTAGATCGCCGAACTCTGGGGAGGCCATTCTGAGGCTTCGTTGGGCCTCGACACAGGACGTTAGCTCTCCCTTGTTCCCCTCCGGGAAGGGAACGTAGGGGTTGGGAGTAGGCTAGGTGACAGGATAGGTTAGCCGAACAAAGACGATAAAGGGGGTTAGGGGACGGTTTATAGTGGGGAAGTAAAAATAAAAACAACAAAAAAAAATAAGTTGGGGCTAAATTGGGGTTTGACAAATTAAGGGAGTGGGTATGTACAGTGACAGGCAAAGGCGATAGGTTGGGAGGGAGACAGGTAGGTAGGTCCGAGCCCGCCTTCCAAGTGGCCAGCACCACCGCACTCCCTCCACCAACCTCCATTGAACGGCAAAGGCTGGCCAACTTCATCGGCTGGCCGTGTTTTGCTTCAAGGCGGAGGCCGGCCAACTTCATCGGCAGCTGTGTGCTGCAAGGCCTGTGCCGGCCAGTTCATCTGCTGGCTGTTTTTCTTCGAGGCCTGTGCCGGCCAGTTCATCTGCCGGCTGTGTTTGCCTGCAACGGTCTTCTTCTGCGGGCTGTGTTTGCCTGCAGCGGCCTTCTTCTGCGGGCTGTGTTGCCTGCACCTTTGCCATGCCATGCCCACTGCCCATGTTCACCAGCCCCGTTCAATTTTGCTTTGCCCCCCCCTGTTCATTTCCATGTGCGCCAGGATCCGCAAGGCAACAGTTTGCAAGCTGCAAGAACTGCCCTGTTGGCAGCTACAACACGGGCCTGCAGTGGCGGCCCGTGCACCGTGTTTGTGTTCATGCATCCATTCGTTGTGCTCATTGCGTGTGCCACTTGAGCTGGCACGGAGACTACGTTTGTGCGGCCCATGCACCGTTGTGGTTCACTGAGTTCAGTTCAAAAGGGAAGGCCTTGGACTGCGTGTGAGCAGCCAGCCACGTTCCCTGTCACCTGCATTGTTTGAGTCAGAGACTGCATGTGGGCAGCCTGGCTCCCTGCTAACTGCTTTCTTTTGCAGAGTTCAATGATCCTGGGCCATGGTTTAGTGTAAGATTTGTAAGTTAAGGTTAAGATGTACTGTACATATGAGTGCGCCCCCGGCATGTATGTCTTAGCGCCGGCAATTTTATTTAAGTCGTCCGTGTGAGTGAGTTTGTTTAGGTAGTTACGCAGCCCTCAGGTTATTTATTTTGGGGACACGAATACCATAAATGTCGCACTCAGGGATCCGTAGGTAAAGTGTACTAGGGAAAAACTACACATGATGGCACACGAAAATTTGACGACTCGGGACGAGTCTGTAAAAAGGGAAGGGGGTAGTGTTGTGGTTACCAGATTCGCAAACCACCATTCAGGTCCCTTAGGTGAGGTATCTCGGTAAGTGCATGTGTAGTTAGGCCCAAACCCGTTGTCTAGTGGGAATACATGTCATTTATACGTGCTGCGACTCTTCAGGATAGCCGTTTTTCTTTTACTATCTTTATTTTGGACCAATCGCCACCATCACAACCACAACAACAACCACCAACCACAACGCCGCTTCACCACAACCGCCATGACCTTTACCGTCACAACTCGCCACCATCGCATCACCGTCATCTCGCGCCACTCATGGGCACCGATGCTGGACTCGTGTAGGGCGCACGTTGAACAGCGTGTACAAAATCACGGATTTTCTGCTTCAAAAACGGATCCAAAACGACACACGCCCACTTTTTGCCGTCCAATCGGTGAGCGAGGGGCGAATTGGTCCCGCCCCCAGGGCGATCGAGATATGCAAATTTGTGGATCAAAAAGCCTTCACGCCCACTTTTTCTCGGGCCAATGGGGAGCGAGTTGAAAGGTCAAAGGGAGGGGGTCAAAGGCGAAGTTACGGGGGGATAAAAGGACGGTGTTCGTCAGTCAAAGGAGTAGTAAAAGTCGGAACGAGGCGAAGGAGTCGGAACAGAGAGTCAAGACTTCGCGGGCGGTGGAGCTGCTCGTCGTGTGCGTTGGAGTCGGAACGGAGGGGACGAGCTGTGGAGAGGCGGCGACACCGGACGAGGGGGTGCTCGCGTCGTGCAAGGAGCTGCGCGCCCGAGGGAGGCCGGCAGCGCGACCTGGCCGAGGTGGAGACGCTCGTCGCACATAATAAAGATCCTCTATACCCCGAGCATCAGCAACCCCCTCCTGTTTCCCCCCGCGCTGAGATAGTGCGACCAAGGGGGCCCCGTTCCCACCCCCCTGCCAGGGACTGTCCACGAGGCCCGCGGAGAGAGGCGCCATCGCCGCTCCGCGTCTCATCACCAGACGGGTAGGCCCGACCAGGTCTCGGCCCCAGGCCTACCTCATTCTTGAGGGTATTTCTTTTCCTTGGTTTTGGGTATGTGTTGTCGGCGCCGTCTGTGAAGTAGAATTGTATAAGTGTTGCCGTGTGCTCGGTAGTCGGAATTAGCTCTGCACTGTGTTTTCACTTTTATGTTTGCTTTTTGTGTAAATGGAATTGTGTTTTCTTTTTTGTGTGCATTTGGTGGAATTGTATTTGTGTGCTTTCCGTTCGTCGCGAATAAATGTGCTTTATTGTTGAACTGTTTCCCGCTTCGCTTCGTCTTTTTCCCCATTGAACCCCCATCTTGCTTCACGTAAAGGGTTGGTAGTGGGCTGAGTACGCCCGATAATTAATCGAACCGTCGAGGTCGACGATAACACCGCTCGGTTATTCTGATAGTACGGAACGGGTCGCTTAAGTGGCCCGTGTCCGAAGTCGACCTGCGGCGAGGTGCGATCGCCCGGTCTACCCTCCGCGTGGGTACTTAGGTAGTTCGAATTTGGCGAGCAACCCTATCCCACGCGGGGGCTGATTGGCTCGATCGCGGTGAGACCGAAAGGTCCACCCGAGACTGGTTCCCGGCGTTAGTCCGAGAGGGTCACGACTGGATTGTCCGTCCGGTGGGCGACGTGCCGCGATTCGAGTTACGTGGCCGTTCGCACGCCGGCGGGCGCGAAGACCGCAACAGTATGTATCTTGGTAGAGGATACTATAAACCTAAGAGACAAAGGGGTGTTGGACATCAATTTAGAGATGGTATAATTGATACTCTAATGGGTATTGGTTCAACTATTCTTAAACATAAAGATCTAATTGGTTCAACTGCTTCTGCTGTGGGAAATGTAGCAGGTGTTGTAAAGAGCATAAAAGATGCCCAGAAGGAATCTCATAAATTACAAGCAATAAAAGAAATTAAGAAAGGCAAAACTCAGTTGTCCCCCCAAGAACGACAGAAAATAATTCGAATACTTGGATCAGGGTTTCAAAAGTTTTAACATCTTTTTTTCTTAAATAAATACAAGTATGGAAGCAATTGATAGTATCTATGATTTGGATGATACTATTATTATCTCAAACTCCACTAAAAATGAAGATTACTTCAAGGTAAATGCAATAACTGGAACAGACTGGAATACGAATGGTACAAAAAGTTTTGAAATAAATAATCAACAAACCTATTTGAATCTCTCCGAAAGTTTCTTGTTGTGGAAATTTAAATTCACTAAAGCTGGGAATAACACAAACGCTACACTTGTAAATGATTTCTTCTGGAAAATGTTTGATAGTGTGCGTTTGTATATTGGAACACAAGAAGTTGAAGCGGTTGATTATTATGTCTCTGCTGTATCTGAAATGATGAAATTTACACTCTATACATTCAGTGATAGAATGGGAAAGGGGTCTGTCGAAGGTTTTATTCCTGATATGTCAACGGGAACAAACACAGACCGTGGATATACTCAAAGGAAAGGAATGTATAATGATGATACAAAAGCAGAAAATAGTTTTACTGTGGCAGTTCCTCTTAAAGGTATATTTGGATTTTGTGATCATGATAAAGTTCTGTATGGTCTAAAAATTAGATTTCAACTACAAAGGAATGATAATGAAAATAGATTGCTTTTTGGTGTTGGTAATGCTTTTGGTGATCAGAATAAATTTGTAATTGAGGAAATGAGTTGGTATATCAGTGAATATACTCCTAATCTTAAAACAGAAGAGATGTTGAATAGAAGACTTAACTCAAAGAAACCACTCAGTGTATCATACCTCAAAAGAAGATGTCAACACGTTAAACTCAACCAAACTACTTACACGTGGAATTTGGGTGTTCTGCAAGGAAAGCCACGATATCTGTGGATCATTTTTAAAAAGCTATGTGGTGATACTGCGACTGATAAGAATAATGCATTGAGTGATAATGCTAAGGTGAAACAACTTCGCGTTTCTCTAGATGGAACATTTTATCCACGAGATAGATTGGAAATTAATTGGGAAAAAAATGATTTTGCTGAAGCATGCAAGTCTAACCAAAAGGTGTGTGAAAGTAATGGAAATAAAGAACCTATTTTGGATATGACAGCATTTAAAAGTTTGTATACAATCTATGCGTTTGACCTGAGCGCTCAAAAGGAAACTATAAAGTCTAATCGAGTGGATACTTCCCTATACATTGAAAGAGGAGAGAGTGAAGAAGTTGATACATATTGTTTGCTTTTGGAAGAAACAGAATTACAGATTAATACAGATAATGGTGTGATGATTAGTCTCACATAATTGTTTGTTAAATAAATGAGTGGCAAAGTACCAACTGGGGTATATGTTAATCAAATCAATCTTCATAAACTATCATCTTGTGTTCAAAATCAAAAGCCTTGTACGATTAACGTTAATACAATTCAGAGAAAAGGAGCAGTAAGAATTGATGTTTTGCTCACAAGAGAACAGGTTAAAATCTTGAATGACACTGGTTCACTTAAAATTAAAATGACAAAACCAATGTTGAAAAAATATTCAATAAGAGAGACGAGTGGAGGATTTCTCCCATTTCTAATTCCTTTATTTGCTGGTTTAAGTGCGGTTGGAGCATTGACGGGTGGTATTTCAACAGCGGTGAAAACTGCCAACGAAAGGAAGGCTCAACTCCAGGCTAAAAAAGAATTGGAAAGACATCACAAAGAGTTGGAGAAACAAATTAGTGGAAGTGGTGTAATTGTAGATTTTGCTGAAAAACTTGAAGGTCTGCCTGATAAAGCGAGATTGTTAGTTGGAGATATGCTTTCTTCTATAGCACAAGCAGGTGTAAAATTAACGAAAAGAGGTAATGGATTATACGTATCTTTCTAATAAATAAATGAGCATTGATGAGTGGTTTAAAGAATTTGGAAAGAATACAACATCAAATTTACAACTTGTCAAATATTGTAAGAAATTAAAAATTCATAATGTGGTTATTTGTATGAGAGATGAATTAACAAATGTGCCGAAACATACAAAGAATATTATTATGAACTTAGAAGATAATAATGGGAACGGTTCTCATTGGGTTTGTATTTTTAATAGTCAAGACAAATATTATTTTGATAGTTTTGGTCTTCCACCACCTGTTGAAGTCATAAAATTCTTACAGAATGGTGTTTATCAAACATTTCAAGTCCAAGAATTAAATTCCAAGTGTTGTGGTCAATTATGTCTATATGTGTTATTTCAACTCAACAAAAATAAAAAATTTTATGATATTATTTTTAATCTAATATAAATGACTTATGTTGGTAAAGATGGTTCTATCTTTGGTGTATCTCAAGAACTGGATATTGATTTATCAAATTATTACACAAAGGCACAGGCTGAATGACATAAATATAATATAACCAAAAATATTAACATGAAAAATGCTTATAAATTAAAAAAACTTATCCAAGCCCGACTGACGCGAATGACTTGGTGAGATTAAGCGATTTATCACAATATATATCTTTAAATAAAACGGCCGTGTATTCCAAAGATACAGAAGTGTTGATATTATCTCCAGGTCATACAGAATTCACAGTTCGAATTAAAATAATTTTTTATAAAGAAGGGCGTATCGTTTGTATGAGAAGAGAACAATGGGGGCATGATATGAATGATTTAGGGTATAATTGGTCATTTAAAATTAACCTCGAAGACCTGGAACAATTAAATCGGTCTCGTAAGGAAGAATATTATCCACTTGGTATCGAGAATGAGTTTTGTGGGGCCACGATTAGTAAACAACAAATAAAAGAATTTAATAAGGGTAAATATAATAATGGTTTTGCCCTTGTTTATATCATGAAAAGAGAAAAAACAGGATTATATATAATAAGTTAGGAAATACAAAATGATTTAACTATGGGAAGATGGGGAGGTGTTTCGTGCCATAATATTATTCTAACAAATATTTCTAATACATAAATGCTAGAAAGAAGGTTTCAAGAAAATTATCATTTCTGTGTCCAAGCATACCTTCAAGAAAAGGGTATTCGGTATTTTAATAAATATGTTCTACAACATAAGAATGAGGTATTTTCAATAAAAGATTGGCATTATGCTGATGTTGATAAACCGACAACTTTAGATTTAATTAGAATGTTAAATAATGAAAAAATTATAAAGTTAAGAAAAGGTAAGACTCTTTTAGAAATTCAAAAGAAATTTTATTGGTTTCCTGTTTTAAAAAAAATTATTTTGGATACAGGAATAACAAGAAATCCTGATGAATATATGTATGATATTCTATGGGGTGTAAGCGATTCAAGGATAATAAGGGATGAGGAAGGAGTTGAAGAAGAGAGGGAAGAGGAGGAAAAGGAGAAGAGAGAGAAGGAGGAGAGGGAGAAGAAAGAGGAGGAAAAAGAGAAGAGAGAGAAGGAGGAGAGGGAGAAGAGAGAGAAGGAGAGGGAGGAAAGAGCGAGACAAAATAAATATCAAAATATGGAAACCAGTGAGATTAAAAAAAGATTAGGGGTATTACAGAAAATAACTCAACCCACCGAGGAGGAAAACAAAGAATTGACAAGTCTATTTGCAATACTTTCGACAAGACTATTGACATCGACAAGATATGGATTTTAATTCAAGTTTTTCATTTTTTTTTTTCTTAAATAAATGGAGGAGAGAGTGAAGGCATTTCTAAGGATTCTTTATGTTTTAAAAATTAAGATTCAAATGTGCATGTTGGAAACTAAAAAGGTTTTTGCACTCTGCAGGAATTTTTCTCATAAATAAATGAGTTATTGTCTCAAATGTAAAAAGAAAACTAATACTAAAAATATTTCATATATTAAAAGTAAAAATAACAGGGTTATACAAAAAGGTATATGTTCGGTGTGTGGTTCAAAAAAAAATCAATTTATCTCCAAACACAAACTCGGAGGAGATATACAAAAGTTTTTATCAGGAAGTAAATTTACAACTACTGGAATACCAGGGGAATTACATCTTCCAGGGTATTCTTTCTGTGGTCCAGGCACAAACTTGGATAAAAGATTAGATGAGGCAGACAATCCTAAATCCTGGAGTAAACCAATCAATAGAGTTGATGAAGTGTGCATGAGACACGATATTGATTATGGGAATACCACAACGTTGGAAGAAAAGCATGAAGCCGATAGAGAAATGTTGTATAATTTGTCTCTGATACAAAATCCAACCTTGAGAGAAAAAGTTGATCGGTTCATTGTGAAGAAGATGATCAGTGCTAAATTGAAACTTGGACTTGGAAATTCAAAAAACTTATAGGCTCTAATGATGCCATGAAGACTGAAGAGCAATTAGCTGATGAATTACATAAACCAACATTTACAAAGTTTCAGAGAAGGAAAGTTTATTCCAAGGAAGTTGATTATATCTGGTCTGCTGATTTGATTGAACTCAATAATGATAAGGGGTACAAGTATGCTTTAACCGTTATTGATTTGAGGAGTAGATACGTATGGGTTGTCCCATTAAAAAAACAAAACAGGTAATACTCTTATGTTAGCCTTTCAACAGATATTTAATAAAAGTAAGAGAAAACCTAAAAAAATTGTGGACTGATGAGGGTAGAGAGTTTTATAACAAGACATTTATGAATTTTCTAAAAAATAACAGTATTACATTATACAGTACCTTTAATGAAGGGAAGGCAGTTGTTGTTGAACGTTTTAATCGTACCTTAAAAGAGAGACTATATAAAAAATTCACACAACTCGGTTAACAACAATGGTCATCTTTTATTCAGGATATTGTGGATAAGTATAATGACACGATTCACACGTCAACAAATATGAAACCATCAGAAACATTTACAAAATTTAAATATGAAAAAGAGATTAATGTCAGAAAACCTAAGTTCAAAGTTGGTGATATCGTAAGAATATATAGGTGGAAATCTCATTTTGAAAAGGGTTTTACTGAACGATGGACGAAAGAACTTTTTAAAATTGTTGATGTAATAGATACGGTTCCTTGGACTTATAAAATATATTATTTGGAAGGGGAAGAGATTTTAGGTTCATTTTATTCACAGGAATTACAAAAGACAAAGATAAATTGAAATTTTTTGACTCCGCCCCTTTTTGACTCCACCCACACAAACCCCACACAAGCCCCGCCCACACAAACCCCACACAAGCTCCACACAAACCCCTCACAAGCTCCAATAAATTGAAATTTTTTGACTCCGCCCCTTTTTGACTCCGCCCACACACGCCCCTCCCACACAAACCCCACCACACACAAACCCCACACAAGCTCCACACAAGCTCCACACAAAAACTCCACACAAGCTCCACACACACAAACCCCACACAAGCTCCACCCATATTCATCATATTCACATAATTAGTGATTAGTTAATTAGTTCCCCACACACAGCATGTTTATTTAATTAAAAAATTATCCACCCATCCACACAAGCTGCACTCATCCACCCATCCACCCATCTCTCCACCCATCCATTTATCCACACAAACCTCATCCACATAAGCCTCATCCACATTCACCCCTCCCACATAAGCTCCACCCACATAAACCCCTGTCCACATAAACCCCTCCCACACAAGCCCCACCCACACAAGCCCTCCCACACAAGCTCCATCCACATAAACCCCGCCCACACAAGCCCCGCCCACACAAGCCCCACCCCCCTCATCCCCCCTGTGCGCCCCCACCTTTGACCCACCACCTCCCTCATCCCACCCCCACCCTTCCCCACACACACACATGGGGAGGGGAGGGATGGGATGAGGGGGTGATGGGTCATTGTGAGAGCGCACCTCCCCCCCTCCCTCTCCTTCATGTCTTGATTCTCTTTTTGAAATTCAGAATCAAGTAATTGTAAACAGAAACAAATATAATTTATTAATATTGAAAATATTAAATATTCATTTGCGAGAATGTATAATCTTTCCCAGCAATCTTCTTCAGATGTCTTGTGATTTTGAAACTCAGACACCATATTCTGTTTTGAAACAAAAAGTGGATAATAATTAGGTTTTATAAAGATAATTACATGGTAATATGAGTAAGCCTCGTTGACCACTGAATTAACACACCAGGAGCCTGTCATCCTTTCAAGGTCAATAAAATGAATTCCAGTGTACTGACAAAACCGCGTCCAAACTAATGATGCAACCAACATAAGACGACATTCTAAAGAGAGAGTGATATTAATAATAATTCAGAAACATTTACCTCCAGAAAATCATGTGTTGTACAAGATTGCTTCAACAGCTGATGTTGTGTGATAGTGCTGAAAAAAAAAATAATAAGTCAAGGGTAGAGATGAAGAGACAGACAGAGAGAGATACAAACAGACAGGGAAAGCAACACACACACACACACACGTGTCTCACCATTGGTTTAATTCATTCGAGATCAGAGACCGTGATAAGACTTCGTACCAGTCATTATAAATCATTGACCTCTTCAATAAGAGCAGAGAGAGGTAGGTAGAAAGACAGACAGAGAGAGAGACACACACACACACACACACACACACACACACACACACACACACACACACACACACACACACACACACACACACACACACACACACACACACACACACACACACACACACGTCTCACCATTGGTTTAATTCCTTCGAGATCAGAGGACGTGATAAGACTTCGTACCACTCATTATAAATGTCTTTCAATTCTCTTCTAAAATTATTGATCTCTTCAATAAGAGTATTCATTTGATGCACCTCATCGTGATATGTAAACTCAATTTCTTCCAATGACCTGTCAGGAAAAAAAAAAATCAAAATTATCATGATTTAATTTAAAATCGATTGCTTCATCGTTCAAAGAGGAACCAACTTACCAACT
>NC_140970.1:79556643-79561643 GCF_056783735.1 Eptatretus burgeri | reverse complement strand
ATATATATATATATATATATATATATATATATATATATATATATATATATATATATATATATATATATATATATATATATATATATATATATATATATATATATATATATATATATATATATATATATATATATATATATATATATATATATATATATATATATATATATATATATATATATATATATATATATATATATATATATATATATATATATATATATATATATATATATATATATATATATATATGTGTGTGTACATATACGTATATATTTTTATATATGTACATATATTTCTATATATGTATATGTATATGTATATATATATATATATATATATATATATATATATATATATTTATATATACATACATATTGTTGCGGAAATGGCCCTTAGTGTGTTATTAAATATAGGATTAGTGCAGATCCCCCATTAAATGCATGTTTAGCCAGGTTTTTCGGTAATTTGACGTTACATGTGTGTCGGGAAGTGTAAGAGGCTGTTCATCGTTGGTACATTGGTGGTGGATCGAGAGCTTCTTCTTCCTTCCTTCCTCTCTCCGGCCAATAGTCCCCGCCAAGCGCTGAAAGGGGGAGTGGCCAAAAAGAGAAAGTGAAACTGAGAGGCCACGAGCGCCGAAAAGAGGAAGTTAAACTGGAGAAGTAAAAAACTGCAGTCGGCTTTGAGGCGTGCATGGGCTTCGAGGCGTGCTTGGGCTTCGAGGCGATCAGAAAAAGGAAAGCCAGTGGTGCGATCGGGAGAGAGAGAAACTGAACCTGGGCATGCCGGGTCTGCCTTCTGTGGCCTGGAGAAGCGAGCCAGGGCCGAAGGAAAGGCAGGGAAAGGACTGCATGAGGTCTGTCTGCCCTCGGCTGGATGAGAGACGACTGGTGGGAGTCGTGATCTGCTGTGTAGGCTACGGCTGTGTCTGTCTGCTCGTGAAGGAGGACTGGTGAACAGGCCAGGCCTGGACTTGTATGCTGGACCTTGTGCGAAACCAGCTGAAACCCTCGATCGATCTGACGGTCTTGTGCCGTTGACCTTACGCGGGGTCAGAACGCGCGGAGGCCGCGTGCTTGGGCGGTGCGACAAAGGAGGATGAGCGCCATTTTTGCCATGCGGCGTGCTCAAGCTTGGGGCTCGAATCCGTGGACATCCGCTCGTCATGAGCCACATTCGTGCTTTTGACACTTTCCTCTCGTCCATGAAACATCACCAAGTAATCTGTCTTGTCTGCATGCTGTCCATGTCTTGTTTGCATGTGTTTAAGGCTTAACTCGTTAGGGACCCCTTCGAAACCCGTAATCCGTATCTCCCGAGTTAAGAACGGGTTAGAGATTAATTAAAACATTGTCGCGAATGTTTTGCTTGTGTTGTTTCCCCGATGTGCCCCAGAGGAATAAATTCGCCCGATTCTTAAAAAAAAAAAAAATGGTGATGCATTTCGAATACCGACACCGCGGAAGCCATTAACAATTGGTGTCCGGGGTGGGTTGAGAATCCCTCCGTCGCCGATCCTCAACACTGGGAGTCAGGAGCGGGATATTTGGACCTGTGGTGCATTTCGCACCCCAAACATTGGTTACGAGAGGCGCGAAGGGGAAAAAAAAACGACACTTGCAAACTTTGATTTTATTTTGAGCGGATCGGGTGTAAAACTTGGAAATTATAAAGAAAATGGAGTCGCAAAATGGCGGCGCAGCTCCACCTCGGCACGACACGAAGTGGGAGAGGGATAATTATAGCGCAACGAACCGCACGGCACGAAGGAAACACTCCCGCCCACCAGTTCAAACCAGGTGGTCATGGCAGGCGAAGCAGGACTACGACGCATACATTGCCGAGATTCATACACGATTGTCGGATGCCTAAGAACATGTGGAGTGTGGTGAGAGTTATATAGAGGAGTTGCAGATTAAGTTGAACGAGGCACAATGGCACGCAGACGAGGTTCAGGAAAATTATGTGCACGGGGAGTCACAACAATTGGCCGATGCACAGGAACGATTTCGGGAGCTGGAAAAGGACTTAGCCAACACAGGCGAGGAACTACATGGAGAAACGACAAAAGTAGAGTGGTATGCCCGTAATGAGGAGTGGTTTACCCGTAGGTTTGAACATGAGAAGAGGGAACTGAACGAAAGAATCGAGGAAGAGCAACTAGTAACTCCCAGGATAGGGGGAACTTGGAAAAAGAATGGAAAAAAATCTAGAAAAGGAAAAATGTGAACACGATTTGGAACTGAAACAACTGAAGGAAGGGTTTACCCGAAGGTTGGAACAAGAGAAGAGCAAACTGAACAAAAGAATAGAGGAGGAGCAAATTAGTAACTCTCGGGAGAGGAAGAGCTTGGAGGAAGAATGGAAAACAAAGCTGAAAAAGGAATAACGGAAACAGGATTTGAAATTGCAATAACTGAAGAAAAAGGTAAAATCAGGCTATCAGATAAGAGGAAGCTTAGAACAGATAAGAAGATACAAAGAGGAGAGAATATCTAAAAAAAAAAAAAAACTAAAGGAATACGGTAAGAGAATGGACGACATGAGGAGGGAAGCATGTGAAAGAGGTGTGGAGATGAGCAAGAAATACGGTAAGGGAATGGACGAAATGAAGGAGGAAGCATGCGAAAGAAGTGTGGAGATGAGAAAGAAATACGGTAAGAGAATGGACGAAATGAAGGAGGAAGCATGCAAAAGAGGTGCAGAGATGAAGAAGGAATTATGGGAAAAAGTTTCTGAGTTACAGAAACACCAAAACAAAGAGACGGAATTACAAAATGAGCTGAGGATGTCAAGAGACGAAAGAAAGAGAACGGAGAATGAAATGTTAAGGAACCACACTGTGCAAATTGAACAGTTAGAAGCCAAAGCAAGATGAAAGAATGAGATGCAAGAAAGAGTTGTGGAAGAACAACGAATGAAACAGGAAAAGGAAATCTACCAATTGAAAGAAACGACGGGATTGGAGAATGAAGAACATGAGAGACACAGATATATAGATACATACACATACATACATATATATATATATATATATATATATATATATATATATATATATATATATATATCCATATATATATATATATATATTGTTGCGGCCGTGGAAATTGGCACGACACCATGAAGGTCCTCAGATTAGTTATACCGATAAGTATGTGTGTCGTTAGATTTCCCCACCGTTGTTTAGAGGGAATTTCCGTGTTCACAGGGCTGTGATCCTTTGAGTTAGCCGTTTTTCTTTTCTCTATCATTATTTTGGACCAATCACCCCCCAACAACCAAATCACCACCACCACCTTTGCCCCTTCACCTCCGCAACCCCACCCCACAAACGTCGCCTCACCCCCATTCTCAAACGATGCCTGCCAACAACCAAATCACCACCACCAACACCCTTCCCAAACCCCCACAGCAAACTCCCACCACCTTCGCCTTTCTACCGAACGTCATGCCATGGGTTGTGAATGGGATCCTGTCGAAGTCGAAAACGGATCAGGAATGATTCATGCCCACTTTTCATCTGTCCAATGGCTGAGCATCAGGTGGTGTAGCCCCGCCTCCAAACCCGCTGTGATCCACAAATTTACATACGCACTCCTCCCCCGGCCTATATAAGAGCGAGCACAATGCGGCCCGAGGTTGTTGATATGCGGGAGTCGATCGGAGGAAGGAGACAAAACTCGAGGCAGTGCAGACGGGGCCCGATCGACGGACGGAGGAAGGAGCTCGGAGCTCAGGTCAAAGTCGAGGGGCGAGGAGGGTGAGTCGCTGAGTGGAGCAGGGATGCGGAGGAGGGCTCAGAGGAGAACAGAGGGCTGAGTGGAGACCGCCGCCGGAAAAGGGGCGTAGTGGAGGCCACAGCCAGGAGGAGTTCGCCGGAGCCAGTGCGGTCCAGAGCGCCCACTAGTAGGACGGAGCGTCAGCAATTCCCCTCTCCCCTACCGAGCCTCGCGCTGAGATAGCGCCGGTAACCCCGTCCGTTCCCCTTCCCAACCGTGGTGCCAACCGTGAAACACGTGCCTGCGCGGAGAACGCCAGAGCGAGCTCACCGGCCACGCCAGGGGCACGGAGTCAGGCGCAGCTACGCTGACATTGCGGCTTGCCCGCCATCGCCCCACGAGGGCGTGGGTAAGACCCTTCGGTCTAGTGGACCTGGCCGCTCATCCAGGCTCCGCGTACATTTGGTCCACGGACCTGTCTGCCACCCTTGTCTTTGAGGGTGGCTTTTCTTTGCTTTTGTGTAAATGCATGTGGTGGCGCCGTCTTGTGAAGTAAAACGGTATAAGTGATTGTGTGAATAAATAGTCGGTCGTAACTCTGCTTTGCTTGCTTTCATTGCTTTCACTGTATACGTGCCTGAATTATTGTATGGCTCTAAAATACGTGCTTGTCTGAGTGTGCAATAAATGTGCGTCATGAATTGTTCCCCATTTTGTTGCGTCCTTTCCTTTGTTTGAAAGTTCCATCTTGCATCACGGAAGGAATTGGTACAGGGGTGTAAGCACCCGGTAAATAATCACGTCCATCGGGGCCGGCGATAACACCGCTCGGTTATCACTGCAGCACATAACGGACCGCTTAAGCGATTCGTCTCCTATGCCGGCCAGCGGCGAGGTACGATCGCCCGATTAACTACCCGCGTAGGTACTTAGGTAGGTCAAGTTTGGCGAACAACCCTATCCTGCGCGGGTAGCCGACTGGCACGATTGTGGTGGGGTCGAAAGACCCACCCGTGACTAGCTCCTTGGCGGTAGTTCCAAGAAGGTCACGACTGAATTGTCCGTTCCGGTGGGCGACGCAGTCGCGGTTTGAGTTACGTGGCCGATCGCACGCCGGGCGGGCCGAAATTCGCAACAATATATTATATACATATATATATATATATATATATATATATATATATATATGTATATACAAACACACATATATATGCATATATACAAACACACATATATATATGCATATATATATATATATATATGCATATATGTATA
>NC_140970.1:79514143-79549143 GCF_056783735.1 Eptatretus burgeri | reverse complement strand
TATATATATATATATATATATATATATATATATATATATATATATATATACATATTGCTACGGATTCGGGGTGGCGGGATTCTCACCCGACTCTTGGCGCCACCCTCACCACCGCCTTCTCCGGGGTTTATAACGCCGGCTGGCTCGGCACAGGCCTCGGGTCACGTGTCTTCAATCGCAATACCAACGTAATCCTGGACCTTACCAGTTGGGGAAATAGAACCCCAGTTACAGACTGGTTTTGTCAGATGCCGAGCGTTTTCTGCCAGTCTATTACCATTTTGGTTTTATTTGCCAATCGAACGGATCGTTCCTCGACGCGACACAGATTAATCCATAGCGGCAACTTCATCCGAATCAACCAGATTTATTGGGGAACATCGGGGAACACAACACAAGCAAAATATTCACGACAATGTTTTAATTAACGATCTATAACCCGTTCTTAACTCGGGAACTACGGATTACGGGTTTCGAGGGGGTACCCACTGAGATATGCCTTAAACAACGTGCAGACAAGACAGAGTACTTGGTGATGTTTCATGGACGAGAGGAAAGTGTCAAAAGCACGATTGTCGCTCGTAACATGCCGATGTCCACGGATTCCAGCCCCCAGCTCGAACACGCCGCATGCAAAATGGCACTCGCCCTTTTGTCGCAGACTTCACGCACGCACTCTCGCGCGCGTTCAGACCCCGCGAGGTCGACTGCACCAGAGCGAAAGATCCACGGTGGTATGCTCCAGCTTGCTTTTCACAAGGTCCAGCATACATATCCAGGCCTGGCCTGTTCACCAGACAAGGACAAATCGAGGTGTTTTGGCTCTGGCAGGCGGATCTACAAACGTGCCGATGACCTTCTCATGAAAGTCAATCGCACACTCGACGTGCAGGCAGCCTCTAGTCATTTCTCCTGCCTCCTTCACGAAGCAGATCGCAGACAGACACAGCCGTCCCCTACACAGCAGATCACGACTCCCACCAGTCGTTTCTCAGTTCCACCTTTTCTTTCTCGGCCGATGGCAGACTCGACCCTGAGGTTCAGTTTTCTCTCCTGGCCGATTCACCACTGCCTTTCCTTTTCTCGCTCGCCTCGAAGCCCCTGCTCATCCAGCAGATCGCGACTCGACACTCGTCGTTTCTCTGTTGCCTTCTCTGCCTTTCTTTCGGCTCGTTCCTCACGAAAAACAGACACAGCTGTCCCGTGTACAGCCGATCGGCGCCACCTCGGCGCTCACAGTTTCACCACACTTTCTTTTTCATTCGCTCACTCGTGAGCCACTGGCTCCTCCCCCTTTACGAAGCTGACAAACTCCTCCCCCCAGCTCCACCTCCCTCTCCAGGCCACTCCCCCTCAGCCGACTGGGCGGGGCCTATTGTCCGGAGAGGGGAGGAAGAAGAAGCCTTCGGCACACCACCAATGTACGAACAATGAACATGCATCCTACACCTCCCGACACACATGTAACGTCCATTTTACCGAACAGCCAAGTGAAACATGCATTTAATGGGGGATCTGAGCTAATCTTATATTTAGTAGCATACTAAGGGCCATTTCCATAACACTACCACCACCTTTTTCCCGAGGCTCTCCCGACCCTCCATCTGGGGCAGCCGACGGCAATGGCTCTGTCGAACGTACAGCACAGATCTCCCATTTACTCTAACCCACAACATGGGAAGCACTTCACTCCAAAAACCAAAGTGTCACAGTAAGATTGGCATGTCTATATATATATATATATATATATATATATATATATATATATATATATATATATATATATATATATATATATATATATATATATATATATATATATGACCGTTTTTTACAGCCATTTTTCCCTGCTGTGCAGGGGTTTGGCTTTTTGTGAGGCAATGTTTTATGGCCGGATGCCCTTCCTGACGCCAACCCTGGTCGCCTCTTACAACACACAGGGATATAGTACACCTATTCTAACCGGGGCATACACCGGGACCAGTACACTGGCACTCATTTCGCCGACCTCGGAAGGATGACAGGCTGAGTCAACCCCCTGGTGTTAATTCAGCAGCCAACGGGGCTTGAAATCAGGACACTGGGATCCCAAGCCGCCACCCTAACCACTAAGCCAACACCAGGCTCATATATATATATATATATATATATATATATATATATATATATATATATATATATATATATATATATATATATATGTATATATATATATATATGTATATATATATGTATATGTATATGTATATATATATATATGTATATATATATGTATATATATATATATATATGTATATATATATATATATATATATATATATATATGTATATATATATATATGTATATATATATGTATATATATATATATATGTATATATATATATATATATATATATATATATATATATATATATATATATATATATATATGTTTATATATATATATATATATATATATATATATTTATATATGTTTATATATGTTTATATATATATATATATATATATATATATGTTTTTTATATATATATATATATATATATATATATATATATATATATATGTTTATATATATATGTTTATATATATATATATATATATATATGTTTATATATATATATATATATATATATATATATATATATATATATATATATATATATATATGTTTATATATATGTTTATAAACATATATATATATATATATATATATATATATATATATATATATATATATATATATATATATATATATATATATATATATATATACACATATATATATATATACACATTTATACATATATACACATTTATACATATATATATATATATATATATATATATATATATATATATATACATATATGTACTTATATATACATAAACATTGAGATATATAAATATACATATATATATATATATATATATATATATATATATATATATATATATATATATATATATATATATATATATATATATATATACATACACATATACATATGTACAAATACACATCTATATATACATATATATATTTATATATATACACATACAAATATACATATATACATATACATACACATAAATACAAATATACATATACTTATTTATATATACATAAATATTAAATATATATATATATATATATATATATATATATATATAAAATATATATATATATATAAAATATATATATATATATATATATATATATATATATATAAAATATATATATATATATAAAATATATATATATATATATATATATATATATACACATATTGTTGCGGATATGGGCTGGCGGGATTCTCACCCGACTCTTGGCGCCACCCTCACCACTGCCGTCTCCGGGGTTTATAATGCCAGCTGGATCGGCACAGGCCTCGGGTCACGCGTCTTCAATCGCGATACCAACGTAATCCTGGACCTTTCCAGTTGGGGAAATAGACCCCGGTTACAGACTGGTTTTATCAGATGCCGAGCGTTTTCTGCCAGTCTGTAACCATTTTGGTTTTATATACCAATTGAACGGATCGTTCCTTGACGCGACAAATTAATCCATAGGGGCAACTTCATACGAATAAATCAGATTTATTGGGGAACATCGGGGAACACAACACAAGCAAAATATTCACGACAATGTTTGAATTAATCTATAACCCGTTCTTAACTTGGGAAATACGGGTTTCGAGGGGGTCCCTACCGAGATACACCTTAAACAACATGCAGAGAAGACAGACAGACAGCATGCAGACAAGACAGAGTACTTCGTGATGTTTTATGGACGAGAGGAAAGTGTCAAAAGCACGAATGTCGCTCGTAACAAGCCGATGTCCACGGATTCGAGCCCCAAGCTCGAACACGCCACATGGCGAAATGGAGGCGCTGTACTCTTGCTCCTGGCAGCGCCCGCGCATGCAGCATCAGCGCGTTCAAGCGCCGCGAGTTCAACTGCACCAGACCGTCAGATCGACGATGGGTTTCAGCTGATTTCTGTCAAGGTCCAGCATACAAGTCCAGGCCTGACCTGTTCACCAGACAAGGCCAAACCGGGGTGCCGGGCTCCGTCGTTAGACACAGGTGAAACCTGTCGATCACTTCCTCTCGAAGCTGACTCCAGACTCACACAGCAGCCAGGTCCTCTCAGTTCTTTTCTACCTTTTCCTTTCCTTCTCGCCTCAAAGCCCGAGCATGCCTCGAAACCGACTGCAGTTTTTGTACTTCTCCCAAAACTGAACTACTCCCAGAGGTCTAGGTTCCAGCAGAGGGCAGACAGACCTCCTGCAGTCCTTTCCCTGCCTTTCCTTCGGCCCTGGCTCGCTTCTCCAGGCCACAGAAGGCATACCCGGCGTGCCCAAGTCCAGTTTCTCTCCCGGCAGAATCACCACTGTCTCTTCTTCGTTCGCTCCCTTGCGAGCCACTGGCTCCTCCCCTTTATGAAGCCGACAAACTCCTCCCCTTAGTTTTACTTCCTCTTTTTGGCCACACCGTCTCAGCCGACTGGGCGGGGCCTCGTCCGGAGAGGGGAAGGAAGAAGAAGAAGTCCTCGGCACACCACCACTGTACGAACGATAAACATGCATCCTACACCTCCCAACAGAGGTATCGTCCATTTTACTGAACAGCCTGGCGAAACATGCATTTAATGGGGGATCTGAGCTAATCCTATATTTAGTAGCATACTAAGGGCCATTTCCGTAACACTACCCCCACCTTTCTCTCGAGGCTCTCCCGAGCTTCCATCTGGGGCAGCCCACAGCAATGGCCCTGTCTAACGTACAGCACAAATCTCCCATTTACTCTAACCCACAACATGGGAAGCACTTAACTCAAAAAACCAAAGCGTCACAGTAAGATTGGCATGTCCCTATCCTAGTGTGTCGGGTCACCAATCTAACAAACAAATTCACACTCTATGCACACTAATAACATTCCAATTATGAATTTGAATGGGAGGGCATTCAATTTTAATTTTAACACCAACATTTGCATAGGAGCAGAACATTCAAAGGTTCAAAGTTCTTTCACGTGTTTGCTCCTTCATGCCCCCTCCCGGCAGTATCGTCCATTCACCCCTGAGGGTTTCCTCACTTCGTGGCCTTATTGGCCTCTCACCAGGTGAGTTCAGTCGGCCCAGTGGCCTAATCTCACAAAGAGTTCTTCGGCCCACTGAGCCCACAAAATGGCATCAATCTTCGGCCGCAACGGCCCACAAAATGGCATGAATCTTCAGCCCATATTGCCTACTCACAAGCAGCAGCAGGCAACAAGCCCTGCATTGGACAGCAGGTGACACAGCAATGGTGGCACGGTGATATCGAGGGTAAGCAAATGCAGTTTGGAGGTGTTCTTGAGGACGCAAATGGGTGTGATGACCTCAGACCAGGTGAGATGGAGTGTACGCTTAACCTTCCTTGCCTGACTTGTTTTGGTTAAGTTCTCTTCTTTTTTTTTTTCTTCCTTTCTTTTTTTTTTTTCTTTTACAGACAGGATGGTGTGTTTCTAACTCAACTGTTATCTTCGTGGATGTGTGCTCATGACATACTGGTGGCCTCTCTGGCACTTGGAGAGGGTGACCTAGCCTGGCCCATGTTAACAAATTCTCCCATCAACACTACTCGTACCAGGTGTCACACGTGAATGGTGCGGAGGAGAGTCCATCAAACCTAACCAATCACTTTAAGCTCTAGACAATGCAACAAACCCTGCTATGGCCAGAGTGATCCTAATGACCCATTTTTCCCAACCTGGCACACTGTTCCATTCTATGAAACCTGGGCAAGGCCCTTATTGGTATTTTTCCATTTGGTGGTGCCAGGCATAACTCGCTGACTGGGGAGTGTGACGACTACAAGGCCTCTTTGCCTGCTTCCAATCGGGGGTGGAAGACACCCAGCGACCTCGGGGTTCACCTGAGCGTGCTTCTGGCGCTCCTAACTAAGGGGTGGCTCTCTCTAGCCCCCAAACTGTGCTCTCATAGCACCTACTGTATACTGTGCTCTCATAGCACCTCTGCTGTGCTCTCCTGGCACCTCTGACAGCCTTCACCTGTCAGGAACCCCCAAAGCCCTGGTGCCCTATTTCCCGCCTCACCAACTTCCAATACCATGTCACACTACCAGCCAGTATCCCCATACCTTGGCTTGCACCTACCCCTCACAGTCCGCCTGCACAATGGAACAGCAGCCAGAATCCATGTCAAATCCTCTAAGTCCCCCTTACCGACACTAACTTGGTTAGGAGGCTCCTACCGACAGGGTACGTTGTTCGCACTCACTCTCCTCATTTGCACAATCGCACCATGCACCCAAACACTTGAGTCATTCATTCCAGTGCCACACACCCATTCCACAACACCATCCAACACCTTTCTCTTTTATCTGAAAACAAAAACACACCAGTCCCTCGGATCCCACTTGGTCATCAAATTTAACATGTACACTTTTTCATCAAACCCCAACCAATTTGTCAGTACGTCCATCGTCCACTGACCTCCTCCATACTGCCCTAATAGTTTATTTCCAACAATTTAAACAAGACGTCAAAATCTCTTCACCAGCCCCATGGAACCTCTGCATGGTTCCAACCAGGCATTTCAGTCCTTCCTCAAACAAGCCACTCTTTATCATCCACTTGCTTCAGGTGCGTTTAACGCTCTGCCTGTTATGTCTCCACTGCTTTTTCCCAATAATCATCCAAATCCACTCGTGCCACTCTTATGCCTTCTGTCATCTCTCAATTTGCAAATCACTTTTGGTACAACTCTCAATCAAGATTTTCACATCCCCATATGGCCTGCTTCTTTGGCTCATTGGAAGGAGAGTGAGGGAACCAATCCCTCATTTCCCATTACATGACCCCGCCACCTTTCCGCCACGGCTCAAAGGGGTCACGTCTCAATTGGGGTTGTTGTCCACCCCCTCCTTTTCTCCAGGGTTCGCCGAAGTCAGGTAGACCCCAATCGGTGGAACGGCCTGCCCTCTTCTCCAGGGTTCACGGAAATCAGGTAAAACCCAATCGGTGGAACGGCCTCCCCTCTTCTCCACGGTTCACGGAAATCAGGTAAACCCCAATCGGTGGAATAGCCTCCCCCTCTTCTCCAGGGTTCACGGAAATCAGGTAAACCCCAATCGGTGGAATGGCCTCCTCCTCTTCTGCATAACTCCCTGAAGACAAATAAACCCCATTCAGCTAGCCAAACCCCTCGTGTGCTCAGAAAGATTCGAACACCAAGTGACACACACCAGTGCCACCCGCTACTCATCTGCACTCCACTCCAAAGTTCCTGTGAGGCTGAGAGAGAAATTAAAATCCAATTTATAAAGCCTGCTCCTGGATGCAGCACCTCGAACTCTGTAAGAACCAATGCGGAGTTGTCCATTATGGTTTTTGTCCCCTGGCTCAAATTCTGTCCTGGTGGCATTTCTATTTCCCCTTGCACCTCCAACCTATTTCCTATGTCACCACTCATTCCATCCTCAGGACTCCCACACACAGCAGGCTGCACACATTCCAAGTTTATGTGTTGACCTTCCACACATTCAACCTTGCCTGCATACTGACTAACTGCCTCGCACTCCAGGGTTACATTCTTGAGCGCCAGGTGAGTACCCACACACGTTTCGGCCTTGGCAGCACATACCGGTGCTCTAGTCTGGAGTGTGGGCTCACAGCATTCATTCACAGGCACTCCACACACACATTCAGGGGTCATGCATACGCGCACCCCATCGGACAGAGTCTCTTCATTAACATAAAATTCAATTCCTACCTTCAGCTCATCGTCCGCACCATGTATGCATGTACCCACGTACCTGCTTCGTTTCAGACTCACCTCGGTCCGGTCGCTTCTCTCCAGCAGGTTGCTCATCATTGATTCGCTACACTCCTCTGGGGCTGTCAGCTCCAGTTGCTGGACCTGCTCAAAATGTGTTTCATTTGTCAACAACCCCATATGCTCCCTCAATGTCTCCTTCATCAGGGTTTGCTCTAATTGTGATGTCATCCGACGAGTGATGTCAATCAAGTTCTGCACCACTAACATTACTCCCTGTGGTGATACCACACATCCCACATTACTGTGCTGTTCTACTTCCTGGCTCCATTTTCTTTTCCATTCGAGTCGTTCTTTCTCTCTGAGCCTTTTTAGTTGTTCGTTATCTTTGCGGCGTTTTTCCATCTCCACGTACTCCAACCTTGCTCTCTCCTTCAGTTGGTCAGTTTCAAATTCGTTTTCTTTTTGTTTTCTATCCCATAAGTCTCTCATGTTCTTCCTTCTCCAATCTCATAGTTTCCCTCAATTGGTTGATCTCCCTTTCCTGCTTCATTCGTTGTTCTTCCAACATCTCCACGTACTCCAACCTTGCTTTCTCCTTTAGTTGTTCAATTTCAAATTCATGTTCTTTTTGTTTCCTCTCCCACTGTCTCTCTTGTTCTTCATTCTCCAATCTCGTCACTTCCTTAAATTTGTTGATTTCCTTTTCCTGTTTCATTCCTTGTTCTTTTTGTTTCTTATCCCACTGTCTCTCTTGTTCTTCCTTCTCCAATCTCATCATTTCCCTCAATTGGTTGATCTCCCTTTGTCGTCCTGCTTCGCCTGCCATGACCACGTAGTTTGAACCGGTGGGCGGGAGGGTTTCCTTCGTGCCATGCGGCTCGTTGCACTATTATTAGCCCACTCCCGCTTCGTGTCGCGCCGAGATGAAGCCGCGCCGCCATTTTGCGACTCCATTTTCTTTATAATTTCCAAGTTTTACACCCGTTCCGCTCAAAATAAAATCAAATTTGCGAGCGTTTTTTTTTTTGTTGTTTTTTTTTCCTCGCGCCTCTCGTAACCAATGTTTGGGGTGCGAAATGCACCACAGGTCCAAATATCCCGCTCCTGACTACCAAATGTTAAGGATTCAGATGGTGTAGTTCGACGGGTGTCGACTCCAATCTGTAGCCATTTTTTTATTTTTTTTTGTTACGAATCTGGCGAATTTATTCCTCTGGGGCACATCGGGGAAACACGACACAAGCAAAACATTCACGACAATGTTTTAATTAATCTCTAACCCGTTCTTAACTAGGGAACTACGGGTTTCGAGGTGGTCCCGACCGAGATATACCCCGTGAGATCGACTGCACCAGACCGTTAGATCGACGATGGGTTTCAGCTGATTTCTCTCAAGGTCCAGCATACAAGTCCAGGCCTGGCCTGTTCACAAGACAAGGCCAAATCGGGGTGCCGGGCTCCGTCGTTAGACATAGGTTGAACCTGACGATCACCTCCTCTTGAAGCCGACTCCAGACACACAGCAGCCAGGTCCTCTCAGTTCTTTTCCACCTTTTCCTTTCCTTCTCGCCTCGAAGCCCGAGCACGCCTCGAAACTGACTGCAGTTTTTGTACTTCTCCCAAAACTGAACTACTCCCAGAGGTCTCTGTTCCAGCCGAGGACAGACAGACCTCCTGCAGTCCTTTCCTTCGACCCTGACTCGCTTCTCCAGGCCACAGAAGGCAGACCCGGCGCGCCCAAGTCCAGTTTCTCTCCCGGCAGAATCACCACTGTCTCTTTTTCATTCGCTCCCTCGGAGCCACTGGCTCCTCCCCTTTAGGAAGCCGACAAACTCCTCCCCTTACTTTTACTTCCTCTTTTTGGCCACTCTTCTCAGAGAGGAAAGAAGAAGAAGAAGCCCTCGGCACACCACCACTGTACTAACAATCAACATGAATCCTACACCTCCCGACACACAGGTAACGTCTATTTTACCAAACAACCTGGCTAAACATGCATTTAATGGGGGATCTGAGCTAATCCTATATTTAGTAGCATACTAAGGGCCATTTCCGTTAAAATATATATATATATATATATATATATATATATATATATATATATATATATATATATATATATATATATATATATATATATACACACATATACATATATATATATATATATATATATATATATATATATATACATATACATATACATATATACATATACATATGATTAGGCCTGGTGTTGGCGGCTTGGGATCCAAAAGGTCCTGAGTTCAAGCCCCGTTGGCTGCTTGAATTAATACACACCAGGAGGTTGACTCAGCCTGTCATCCTTCCGAGGTCAGCGAAGTGAGTACCAGTGTACTGGGCCTGGTGTATGCCCCGGTTAGAATAGGTGTACCATATCCCTGTGTCATAAGAGGCGACCAGGGTTGCATCAGGAAGGGCATCCGGCGTAAAACCTGTGCCAAATCATAATGCGGATCATAACGGATGATCCGCTGTGGCGACCCCTAACTGGAGCAGCCGAAAGAAGAAGAAGAAGACATATACATATACATATCTATGATGTGAGTGAAGAACATGAAGAGAAACCTTTACCTCAAGAAATCGTTACGGCCTGTTCCAAGTCAAGGCATTGTTGAGCAGGCCAAAAGAATGCTGAATTCAGACCCCAGTGAAGTGACCAAGGACGATACCTTGATAAAGGATAATTAAATAATGCTGTTAATTATCTTCAAAAGGGGTGTTTTAATGAACCCAACACCCAATTTTCATTCATGCACTCCCTTGGAGTTCCCTTAGTATGCATGCAAAGTTTCAGGCTGCTACGTTTCATGGTTTTGGAGTTATGGAGGAGACACACGCATTATTATAGATTGATTCATCAGCTGTCAGTTGTAATTCCCTTAACTAAGGAGTTCCAGGTCTCAAATGCCTTTTCCTCACAAGGAAGTTTGAACCTGGTTCTGGCTATATTGTATGGCTGGATATATTAAACGCAGTTTCCCATTTGCACAGCCTAAACCAAGATGATAAGCAAAGTTTGGAGGAGATATCGTGCCTATTTCAGAATCAACTTGTGTTAGAGGATGGTGAGTTGAGACACTTTACAACTAGCCTGTGAAGACCACACATTAAGTGGATGGTTCAGGAAAGGTTTGCATTTCCATCATGATGGAATTCATGATTTAATCTTAACCCAAAACCAACCTCATTCACTACTTCAATTGGACCCCCATCAAAAATTAGACCCCTCACTCGATATATCCAGAACCGGCAGGCAGGTGAATTCCAAACTGGAGGTGATTTCAAAAAGTGAAACAACAAAGTAGCTTTTGGCTGCCTGGTGTTCTTCCTCTCTATTTTCCCATTTGTATATTCTCAGAAAGAGAATCATTCATGAAAGTCGTCCTTATAAAGGCTGCTTGGCAATTCTATACCCAAAAGTAACCAGAAATCTCCCACACCCTGTCACTCTTTCTGCACAAGTTAAAGCCAAAGTACATGTATTACTTGTAAAACAAAAATGACCACTTTTAGAATAAACACACCTCAATAAACACTACAGTCATGTAAAACAAACATTGCATTCCATATTCACTCCAAAGGGTACAACCATTAACCTCACACTGTACAATATACCATTCCAATGGTGTTTTGGTAATACAGTGTAAACATGAAAGAGCAATCAGAGATTGCAAACCCTCACCAGGACTTGTTTTGTGTGGCAAATAAATGGAAGGATATACAAAAGGAAAGGTCATTGATTGCAAATGAAAGGTCGAAATAGTCTTGTTGGAAATGTGTAAAGGTCAAAGGTCTGAAAAGTTGTGAAGGGCATCAGGCCTGAAAAGGTCTAAAGGGTCAAAATGGTCTAAAGTGTAAAGAATCTTCAAACATCTAAAAACGGTCTAAAGGTCATAGGGGTCTACAGGGTATTAAAGGTGTGAAGGTCTAAAGGATATAAAGGAGTCTAAGGGTCATCGGGGTTATAAAGGATCTAAGATGGTATAAAGGGTCTTTGAGGTCGAAGGTTTCTAAAGGGTGTATCAGGGTCTATAGAGTCTTAAAGGACCTTTGGGGTCCTGATCTAAAGGGTGTTAGAGGCCTAAAGGGTCTGTCTATAAGGTGAAAAGCAGTGGTCTCCAACCTTTTTAAATGCAAGATCACTTTTAGAATCTAAATGCAACACAAGAGCTACACTTAAAAATTCTACTTTATTAAAACCCCCAAAAATGTATGGCATGCATAACACTCACCTACTTCTCGTGTGATACCAGTGCTTGCACACTATTTGTGAGTACTTTGAAGTTTGGATCGTAGTTTGAGATGGCCGGTTTCATTCAGTCTATCAGGTGGGCATCTGTGAGACGAATGCAATACTTGGATTTGATGATTTTCATCTGGGAAAAAGCCATCTCACGGAGGTATGTGGAACCAAAGTAGGTCTTCACCTTGAGTGCACAGGACGTCAGAAGAGGGTACCTCTCTGTTTACAAGTCCCCAAAAGTCTCTCCCATGACCTCGCTTTAAGCTCTCTGTCATTTTGAACGGTGATTATCTCCATGTCAAGTCCATGGTTCTGTTCATACACCTGCTGAAATTTTGCTGTCAGTTCCCCAATGTCCACTTGAAAAAAAAGGATTTGAGATGAACATAATGATTTGTTCCATCTTGTCTACTCCTGAAATTGTCTGTTGAATTTCTTTTCCAATCTTCAGGTGATCACAGAATTATTTTGGATGGAACCCTTTCGCTTTGACTTTTTGTAGGACTTTCTCTGGATTTTGGAAGTGCTCTGTCATGTTGTTCTTTAACTGGGAGGACCACAGGCCCAGTGTCACCTTGAATGTAGTCACTGCACTGATCATGTGTGACATGTTTCTGTCCCTCTCCTGCCGTTCATGATTCAGCTCATTCAATTTTACCTCTATATCTGTAAGAAATGCCAAATCGAGCAATCATGCATTATTGGACCTCGCTGTACACCTCATTTCTTGATTTCAGAAAGGTGACAATTTCAGGGATCAGATGTAAAAATCTTTGGAGGACTTTTCCTCAACTTAACTGCTTCACATCTGCATAAAGGATTGGCTCACCGCAGGTGGCATCAAGCTCATCGAGAAGCAATTTGAACGAGCGATAATTGCAGAGCTCTGGCACAAATCGAGTTGATGATCTTGACAACAACTGTCATTCCATGAGAAAAGTCAATAACCTTGCTCAATAGCGCTTGTTGTTGGTGGATAACACAGCGTTAATTGACAAAGGAGGGGATTTCAGGGTAATTTCTGCAAAGTGCAATAAAGCCTGCATTGACACCCAGCATTGTCAGTACATCAACAGTTGTGAGTGAAACCACTTCATCGGAATGTTTTTCTCAGTCACATACCTTTTGAATTAGTTGGAGACATCCTCACCTCTTGTCCTCTCTTTCAGTGACAAAAGAGTGAGAAAGTCCTTTGTTGTTGAGTCTTTGAAGGCCGTGCAAACGGAAACAACCAGAGGGGCCGTCTCCATCATGTCTACTGATTCATCAAACTGCAATGAGAAACATTCAGTCTGATAAGTATTGGTGTATTTGCTGAGACACATCCTCAGACAATGATTTTTCCACCCTTCTGGTTACTGTTGAAGTGCCAAGTGGAATGCTCTTTATGGCTGTAATAATTTCATCTTTGTTTTTAAAGCCTTTGAACAAGGTGTCGGCTGCAACCATCATAGCCTACTTGATAACCTCGCCATTGGTGAATGGTTTCTTATGTTTCGCCAGCAGATGGCTAATGCGAAGAGACACCTCTCTGCTAGCTTTGCCTTTCTTCACAGGTTTCAAAAAGAGTGACTTTTGAGCTTTCAAAATTCCCTTTAACCCCCAACATTCTTTGTCCGAATCACGCTGTTAAAAGGAAATTTTTCTTGAAATTTTACATGCATTGTCTTATGATGCCATTCCAAATTATCTATTTTACTCGAGGCTAAACTCTGGTAACCAATGAGGTGGATGTCTGGTATTCGTAGAAAGAAATTCACTTTCCCATTCCTGGTGGAAATTGTATGTTTTTGCCCTTTTATTGGATGGCCTTGCCTCCTTGCTCATCATTTTGACTTTAGGGAATTAATTTTAGAAACCAGAAAAAATCAAAATGAAAAGCTCAGCTTATTCCATGTTTCGGTGACTCGCCAAAAGACAATGAGCAACTGATAACTGTATGGTGGCCGTGGCTGTCCAGTTACTGCGTCACAGATGGATAATTGGTTCGTTTAAACGCAAATAATTTTTGATTGGCCTGTGTGCCGACATTTAGCTTCTTTTTTTAACTCTTCAGCAGCTTGCATTTGTGACCCACGGCTGCCACAGTTTTAAATACAACCACCGTACAGAATCTTGGCATTTCCCACTCTCTTCTTAAAAATAAGATTTATGTTTTATTAATTTTTTTTTAAGATCAACTGATCAATACACTGGGATCGACCTGTCCATCATGATTGACGGGAGACCACCGATCTAAGGGGTTTTAGAGGTTTTTCAGTCCTAAAGGGGCTTTTGGATCTGAAGGGTCTTAAAGGGTGTTAGGGTTACAAAGGGTCTTGTGGATACTGAAGGGTCTTTGAGATCTTTAGAGCTTAAGGGGTCCTTGTGGTTCTTTGGGTCTTAATGTTGTAAAGGGTCTTAAGGAGTCTTAGGGTTCTAAAGGGTCTAATGTAATTAATACACACACTCACATTCTGAGTGAACAAACAGACAAACAAGAAAAAGACGTCGTGTGCAAATCTGCCCCCTTCTCCAAAGATTGCCATTGATACATCAAATCGTCCATTTCATTAAGATTAAAAGTGACAATCTTAATCAAAGCTCGGTTGAATCGGATGAAAATTGATGATTTTTCAGATTGTAGTTGATCATTTTAGAAGTTTGACCTTTGACCTTTTGACCTCAAAATAGTTGCTTTCCCAATTCAGTGTGATGGACTATGCAAATCCTGTTCAACTTTCAAGTTAACACTGTAAATTGATGATTTTTAAGTTGAAAATTGATTTTTGAAGTTTGACCTTGAGTTGACCTCAAATAGTTGGTTTTCCAATTCAGTGACGCAATATGCAATCCTGTTCAAATTTCAAGTCAATCGGATGGAAAATGACGATTTTAGAGATTAGACCTCAAGATGACCTTTGACCTTTCACCTCAAAATCAATAGGTTTCTCAGTTGAGACTACCTCAACAGCTTCAAAAAGTTTCATGACAATCGGTTTAAAATTGTGATCTGTAGGCGAATGACAAACAAACAAACAAACAGACAGAAGAACAAAATTGATGACCAATATACTTGAAACATCTTCGATTTTGCAAGTTACAAACAAACGGACCCAAATGTAATAACGTCTCCTCTGGCAAGGGTAACAATAGGAGTTCCTTCACAAATAACTTCATTGCAGGAGGCCATTATACCCATCAAAACCTGCACTGTGGTTGCCAACATATGGTTTTTTTTTTGTTGCTGCATTTTTTTAAATGCTGAACATCAAGCAAGGAAGCAGCATATCCCATTTTTAAAGACTTTGGTATGACTCGACCAGGATTTAAACCAACGACCTCCCACTCTGAGTGGATACTCCAATCATGACACTGCTGAGATTGGTGCAAGGTTAATAGTTGTATGCCGAAAACCTCACATTACAAAGCTGTGGTGTTCTCTGGAAATGAAGTCTTATTTTCTGTTTCACAATAAATTTTGCAGGTTTATTTCACGTGGATGTGAAATAATTGTCATTGAAAGCCGAAAGCTCACCATTGAAAGCTTACCAAAAATTGAAATAACAACACTTCTTTTGTAAAGTAAGGAAAGGATATTATAAAGGTCTCAATCAACGTTTTCACAATCACTTTGAGTATATTTATCAAGGCATTGTCCTTCATTCCTTTGCTGCATCAACAATGATGGCAAAATTTGACACGCCGCATTGGTTCTTAAACATAGGCAGCCGTATGAAGCCATTCTCTCCCCAACCTTCTCCAAAGCTGTGAGAATAACACCACATAAAGACGATGTCGTCATGACACTCTGAAATGGACAGAGAATATCCTCAAATAAATGTTGCATGTAACGTGAGTGGCTTTATTTTTGCACCTGTTTTTTAATATCCAGAAGGGCTGTGCAGGTGACCGTTTGTTATAGCCCACAATCAGCATCGCGTGGTTGGGCTTGTTCTTGCAGCTGTGATCGTAAATTCCTGTAACAAAGGTTAAATACGTCAGCTCGGGGACACAGGAGTTATTCGGATGATTTGCTGCTTGAAAAACAGAAAGTTTTCAAAATCCTCGTTATTCATTCGTCGAAAAACGTTTGAAAACAAGATTGTATGAACAATGTGAATTGAATCGAATTGCAGTGAAATGTATTATCTGTCCACAAAAAAAATGGAAAATTGCATTGTCAAACAAAGCTCACAATCTAATTAATGACAAAATATTTTACAATTAAAACCAAATACAATTAAAATAATAAATTACAACAAAAACTTTTAGTTCAAGAAAAACCCACGATCAAACTGTCAAAATTGCACAGAAGGAACAATTCAACAGATACTTCAGTATCAACTAGAACGACACTCGGTAGAGTGCATACCTTACGTTTTGGATCCCACTGATAGGCCGGATCTGGATTCGAACCTTATCAAAATTGAAAATCAGCTTGTTCTCGTCACCAAACCAACACATCCACCAGATTTTGTCACAACTCCTCAACATTTTGAAATATCATGCTATAGATAGTTTTTGGCCCCATCTCTCAATAATGAAGAATCACTTGAAATTTTTTTTTGTTAATTCTCATATCCAGATACAGAAGCTGATCTTCACTAAAATCGAATCATTTCGTCCTTTTCACACATCCAACCTGTCCACCAAGTTTCGTCGGAATCCGTCCATAACTTTTTGAGATATCCTGCTCAGACAGACAGGGGTGAAAACAGAACCTCCGTTGTACTTTCTGTGGTGGAGGTAAAAGTCATTGTCCTGGAACCATCCACCTCCCTCATCCCAAACTAAACCACAAGAATCGAGTCTGTTAAGATAAATAATAAAGAGGGCACAATAAATATATAGGTCTAATTCAATACAGTGCACAAATTTAAGAAAAAAAACATAAAATAGTCAACAATGTGGAGTTCACTGCTCATGAGTTTAATTTATCCCCCACTACTAACCCTTTGCGATAACCGACTTTCGTTAAAAAAAAAAAACTACAAAATATTTCAGAAATCGACTGTTTCTGCACGTCAAACCACTGAACCTCCTTCCACATCTCATCTGTTCATAAAACGTGTGCAGTGGGTGGATACAGTTTTACATCATGGATTCAGTCTTTGTTAGAACTCGTTCATGAGAAATTACACTTACGTCTGTCTTCTCTCCGAGGATCTTTCCCAGCCTGAATAAAGGTGTAGTTTTATGAGGCAAGTGCCCACACAGTTATTCATGTTATTTATTGGTGCAATCAGAACTGTTGTGACGACCTATTGAATATTTGCTCCCCGTTGTTATGCTTGTGTATGCCTGAATTGCTTGGTTGTCTCATTTATGGCTCCTTTTATCTATTTACATTGTAGTCTGCAAAACAGTGGTTGTCACACAACCAAGGTTCTTTGATCGATCAATGTCCAATTGGCAGTTGTCATACTTGGGTTGATCGAAATATTAATGCAACAAATCGTCACACTGCACTGCACAACACAAATTGTGACTGGTTTCTTCACTCCTTCCCCACCCCTCACCTTTACCATTTATCAACTCAGTCCAAGAACATTCATGAAAAGCCCTCCCCCTGGAAACTAGTTGGAAGTATAATTTGTTGGCATTCCTAGCCAGAGGGCTCTTCGCTTGAAGAAATGTGTGAACTGTGCACGTGATCGAACTTTACTTTAACTACCTGTTCAATTTGTTTGTACTACAGAATCTGCTGCCAAGATAACAACCATACTCGACAAGAGCAGACAATGTAACCTGGTGTTAGGGAACCTTCAAGAAGACCAGAAAACTTGGTAGCCACAGTCTGAGCAATTATAATTTGTGATTTGTTCGTCATGCCGGCGATAGTTCATCGACTGATTGCGAAGTATACACTGTGGAATCTTTAATATCATGCCTGGTGTTGGCTTAATGGTTAAGGTGGTGGGCTTGGGATCCGAGGATCCTGAGTTCAAATCCCCCTTGGCTGTTGAATTAATACTAGGTGGGGTTGACTCTGACTATCATCCTTCTGAGGTCGGCAAAATGAGTGCCAGCTTGCTGGTATCCTGTGCTGGAGTGGTGACATGTCCAGGATTGTGCCCAATAGCCAAGGACACTGCTTAGGCAGCACTAACGCTCTGCACAGAGTGTGGTCCCAATGGATGGATTTTTAACATCCACCATCTCATGATGTGACTTACAGTTTAACATCCATCTGAGGGACACACACATTGATAAAATCGCCCCACCTGTGAAACAGTGGGATGGCAGTCTATAGCTGGGTTGGGATTTGAACCCGGGCTCGACAGCTCAGAGGTGAGTGCACATACATCTGTGCTATCCTTCCAGCACTACCATTCATTCATAAATATCACATTTTATATTGCTTGTCTTTTCATCTCCAACAATGAAATAAAGTTTTGTTCACATTGTTTAAGCTACTTCTTTTCCTCGGCTACAGGAAATGTCCTAATGTCACTTTACAAACTCCTTACCTGTGCTGTAAAACCAAGCTGTGAAGTGATGGACATCCACAGCCACAGAAATGGGTCCATATTTGTAGAGCTTTCTGGGAAATGTTTTTTCATCTGTAATTTCTCCAAAGTTTTTAAAACTTCAATGCAGCATCTTTC
The DNA here is from genome assembly GCF_056783735.1 of Eptatretus burgeri. Lineage (NCBI taxonomy): Eukaryota > Metazoa > Chordata > Myxini > Myxiniformes > Myxinidae > Eptatretus > Eptatretus burgeri. The sequence goes on along the minus strand of NC_140970.1, from coordinate 79,530,502 downwards.
TTCAAACATTTCCCAACCTGAAAAAGAATATTACAAGAAAGTGATTTCCCTCAAAAAACAACAACATGCTTTGTGGGCCGTACACCCCGTTACGTTACTTTACACAGAATCTTGATTGAGACAGCAGTAAAGGCCCTGTCACACGTTGACGATTTAGCTAGCAGATGCCTGACGTATGCAAAATTGGGCTAAAACGCTGGCACACGTCAAATACGTTATGAGTAAGTTTGTGTACGTTAAGATCATGCTGGCATACGTCATAGTACGCTGGCTTTTTTTCGTAGTACGCTGGCATACGTCGTAGTACGCCGAGGTGTTAGACAAATTTTCCATGCTTGAAATTTTCCTACGTATGCCAGCATATGACTCACATGTTCCGCATACGCTGGCCATAAGTTGTAGGCACGTTATGCGATCGTTGACACACGTCGACACACGTTACTTGTAAGTTACTCATAAGTCGAAACGCGTCAAGGTAATGTTTAGCGTACCCGAAACTTATTTTTAACCTGTGAGTAATGTGTTGTAGGCACATTACGCGATCATTGAAACACGTCGACACACATTACTTGTACGTTACTCATAAGTCGAAACACGTCAAGGTAATGGTTAGCGTCAGTGTTCCAGACTCCCTGGTTTTTTTGTTGGTTTTCTTTTTTCTTCGGTATGACGGTGATGTCGACACTTCAATTTCTAGTGCGGTTATAATATAATATAATTAATAGGCTGCCAATCAACAATTTAAATCATAACCGCACTTGAAATCGAAGTGTCAACATCACCGTCATACCGAAGGAAAAAATTAAAAAAAATAAAACCAGGGAGTCTGGAACACTGACGCTAACCATTACCTTGACGTGTTTCGACTTATGAGTAGCTTACAAGTAACGTGTGTCGACGTGTTTCAACGATCGCGTAACGTGCCTACAACTTATGCCAGCGTATGCGGAACGTGTGTCATACGCCGAGTACGCCGAGTACTCGACGTACGAAGACATATGCCAGAAAACTACGATATATGCCAGCGTGCTCTGAACGTATACAAAACTTACCCATAACGTATTCGACGTGTGCCAGCTTCGTTCGGCAAATTTTTCATACGTCGGCATACGCTGGCTAAAACGTCAAGGTGTGACAGAGGCTTCACACTTCGATGTCTAGTGCGGTTATGATTTGAATCGTTGAGCCGCAGCCTATGAATAGCCTACGCCACGTGATCGTCGGCGATACGCTGCCGCACTATGCATAAGTTAGACTATCGTTGGGCATAGGTTGTGAACGCCGACAACACGCTCAGCATTCGTTGGTATAAGTTATCTATATGTGATTGAAACGTTCTGTGTACGTTACTAATACGTTATGCATACGTCCAACACGTCATTATACGCCAAAAACTTTTTAAAAAAGCATCACTAGTTCAGCGTACGCCAGCGTTTTACATACATTTTGAGATCTTGCCATACACTGGCTAAAACGTCAAGGTATGACAGCCCCTTAAGGCCCAGTCACACCTTGACGTTTTAGCCAGCAATGGCAACGTATTAAAAAGTATGTAAAACGCTGGCTTACGTTGAACTTTTGATGTTTTTTTTAAAGATTTGGACGTATTCATAACGACTTGGTCTTATGCATAACGTATTAGTAACGGACACAGAACGTTTTGTTGTGTTATAGATAACTTATACCAACGAACGCTGAACCTGTTGTCGGCCTTCACAACCTATGCCCAACGATAGTCTAACTTATGCATAGCGCTGCACGCATCGCCAACGATCACGTGGCGTAGCCTATTAAAAGGCTGCCGCACGATTCACATCATAACACGAGCAGTTTCTCCCCTGCCTTCTTGGGTCTCGCTCTTCTGGACTGCCCCCGGAGATACGTGATTGGTCCATCCTTCAAGCTTGCAGCCGCTCTCCCCCAATGGGTTGCTGACACGACTCGTTGACTGACTGTCAGAGCGCTGGGCGGGGGCTGGTTCGGAGGAGGGACGGAAGAAGAAGAACGGTGCCTCTCGGTACACCACCACTGTACAAACAATGGACAGCCTGCTACACCTCCCGACACACATGTAACATCCGATTACCAAACAACCTGGCTAAACATGCATTTAAGGGGGGATCTGGGCTAATCCTATATTTAATAACCACGAAGGGCCATTTCCGCAACAGTATTAGATCAAAATTTTGGTTTATTTTATGCTTAAAAATAAATTGGTCTTTGTCTATACTAAATGTTTGAAATTTTTGAATAAATCATTTCAAGAAAATAAAAAGATAGCTCCAGCAAACTATATCACTGAGGTTGTTTGCATTGATCAAATTCTCCCGAAGAGTCCTTGACTGAATCAGGAATTGATTTTTTAATAGCTTTTTCGTTGCCCGATTTTAACGAAACTTGATACTGCACACCGCAGGAGAATGGTGAATAAGGCGGCACTAAAATTTTTGCACTATCGTGTACCATATCGTCTGTATTTCGGGAAAATGCATACATACAAGATGAGAGTTTTAGTAATATAGTAGACGATCCGGGAACCCAACGGGTTCCCGTTGCGACAGCGGTTGATGAAAAAAATCATTTCAAGAAAAAAAAAAGATAGCTCCAACAAACTATACCACTGAGGTCATTTGCATTCATCAAATAATCCCAGAGTACTTGACTGAATCGGGAATTGAATTTTTAATAATTGTTTTCGTTGCCAGATTTGAACAAAACTTGATATTGTGCGGCAATGTTAAAAATAAAAAGAGAAAAGAAAGTTGAAGCAATTATTGTGCGTAATCTTCGAAACACAATTTTATTTATTAATGAACACGGAAGTATTAGATCAAAATGGCGGTTTATTTTATGTTTAAATATAAATCGTTCTTTGTCGATACTAAATGTTTACGATTTTTAAAATAAATTATTTCAAGAAAAAAAAAAAAGATAGCTCCAGCGAACTATACCGCTGATGTTGTTTGCATTGATCAAATTCTTCCGAAGAGTACTTGACTGAATCGGGAATTGATTTTTAAATATTTTTTTCGTTGCCCGATTTTAACGAAACTTCATACTGCACACTGCAGGAGAATGGTGAGTAAGGTGGCACTAAAAATTTTGTGCTATCCTCTACAGTTTTGGCTGTATTTTGGTAACATACATACATACATGATGAGAGTTTTAGTAATATAATAATATAGAAGATATATATATATATATATATATATATATATATATATATATATATATATATATATATATATATATATATATATATATATATATATATATATATATATATATATGACTGATTAAGGGCAGTCAGAGTAATAGGGTTGATCTCACCGTTGCTTTATAGGGATATTCATCATTCGTTGTGATGCCCGATAGGCTTTTTATGCACTGGAGTACTTTACTTCGCCTTTGTGCTCTGCAGGCATTACCATTTGCCCAACAATACATGACATTTTGCGTACTCAGGGGCAAAAGCTTGTCTGACTTTGGGAACCAACCCTCCATAGCTCCCACAATGCTGAAGTCCCAGCAGGAATTGCAGTTTCCCTGCAAGGTCGACACACATCTTCTCATGACACATGTCAAACTCTACCTCTCGCAACACAGACACACCAAACATGTTGTTCATTCGAACATCCATTTCATCCACTTATTTGATCTTTGACCTCAGTGACCATCCCTTCTTTTCTCCAGTCAAATGCCTTTGGGCACGAGTCATTCATTGGTTCTTTCATTTGAGGAACAAATTCTTCTGTTTCTTTCAAAGATTCCAATATTCCACTGAATTTCGTCTGAAACTCTTCATCATTCTAGCAGTGAATTATAAATACAAAATTGGTTCAAGGACATCAGCTTTGTTAATCGAATTCAGCAAAGAATATCGTATTTGTCATTGCAGTATCAACAGGAGGGCCTTGAAAAAGGAGAAGGTCATTTTGTGCTCAGACAGATCCAGAATGCTGCTTTGATTACCATAAAGACCCTCTGTTGAGATATAGCGATGATTAACGTGTACAAACACTCACCATATCCCCAAAGCCATTCATTTCCAAAGTGAAATTCTGATGTCCCTCCTTGTACATTCTGTTGTGCTGCTTAATCAGACGATAGTTCTTCCTCCATTGTTCTTTCTTGATTTCCTCTTCGCTCTGAAGTGACACGACAACAAAATGTTTTGATCAACTGAGTGAAACAACCACAGTTGTGGTTACCATCAGCACAAACCACTTCACAATCACACATCAAAATCCAGGTGTTTGCAGCTCCACCGAAACGACCTGCATCCATGCCTCTGATCATTAATGGCTTCAATACACAGAAGTACATCTTCATTCTAATATACATATCATCCTTCAAATCAACCATAACTATCATATTTTTTACAATCTCACACCAATCCTTAAAGACTTACGACGGAATATTCCTTGTTGTACTTCAATTTCCAATCGAACCATTCATTATCCTCAATGGAGGGTAATAGAGTTTGACAATAAACTGGAAGATGATCAACAGGAGAACCACAAGGGACTTTGCATGTTGCCACATTCTCTCAAGGTCTTCTCTCTCTCTATTCTCTCTCTCCTGTTATACGTCTGCTTTTTTATTTGTCTCCTGTTAGATGCTGACAAAGCATGTGACTTGTTCTGACTACGCACAAGAAATAAAAATTTGATGTGACCAAAACCACAGTAACAAACCACTGGATTTTGACCCAGAAATGATCACAGGGACAGACATTCAAACGAGTAAGCTAAACAATCCAGAATGGTGGGAGAAAACAAAGTTCATACAATGTTCTCACTATTCAAGTGATACTTTGTTGTTATTTGTTTGTGCATGCATGCCTTTCAGCTTGAATTATGGGTGTGTTACAAGGACGTATTGATTTGAAGATCTGTAACTGGATCCAGATAAGAGAAGTCTATTGTTTTTTAAGTGATTACTCACCATTGAGAGATGGGGCCAAAACGATGTATTGCATGATATTTCAAAAAGGTTGTGAATGGGTTATGACAAAACTTGGAGGATGAGTTGGGAGGTGACCAGAACAAGCTGATTAGATTTTGGTTCAGGTCTGGATACAGATCTGGCCTATCAGTGGGTTACAAAACGCAAACTGTTCAGCCTGGTGGAGGTATGCGCTCTACCGAGTATCGTTCTAGTTAAATGGATGAAATCAACGGGACGTTGATTGAGATATGCTAACCACCTTGGGAAGTGATGAAAAGCTGACATTTCAGGTGATAACCCTTCGTCCAGGCGAAAACAAAAGGTCAACGCCTGAAATGTCAGCTTCTCATTCCTTTGTACAACTGCGAGCATACCTCATTCAATGCTACAATGATTTCACCCATTGTTCTACCTGTCTGCCAATGTGGACCTTCAGCAGCATTCTTTAGCTGCCTTCAGCAGCAAGACTGGTTCTTCATTCTATTATTTAATGGCTTGCTGTTTGTGGAGCATTGGAATTTGGCCAGATCAAAAACAACTTCTGCCAATTTTAGAAACTTCAATTTCTAGTTAGATACAAGACAACTTCCCACCTGCTCTCCGGTATTGCCCACTCTGCTCTCTTCAGTCCTCTGACCAACCACAGCAACTCCAGGATGTATGTGTGTCTTCCAGTATTCTCCCTCCTGGTTAAGCTTCCAAAATGTATGCTGACTGCAGACCTCAACTCCTTTATTCATCAGTTCTCCAGTGTACGCATGAGTGCTACATAAGGTCCTGTAAATTTTCGCTTTTTTTCAGAGTACAGTAATCAGTTGGAAAGAAAAGTCAGTTATATTTTTATTTGACTAAATTATTGTTTTTCAAACTTACAGAACTGGAAGTGAACTATGTCACCTGGTGCAGGACGTGCAGGGGATGCTGCATTCAGGAGAATGTTGTCCTGACTGTTCATTCTGCTTATGTCGATCTGGCCAAATCGACTTTGTCGATCTGGCCAAATTCCAATCTATACGATGAGAACCGTTTGTCTGTGTGTGTGTGTGTGTGTTGCCATTTCTTTCAGAGATGGCTGAATGGGTCTTCGTCAAATTTTAGAAGTTTGTTGGTGAGTGCCAGAGAGTGTTTCAGGCAAAAAAAAGGCAAAAAATAAAAATATCGAAAATTAAAAAAAAAATAAGTTGTTTTTTTTTTGGGGGGGGGGGATTTTTTATTTTATTTTTAATAATCACTGTATAGTGTCAAAGTCTTTTTGATTAATGACAACTATATTCAAGTACACACACTTATGAATAAAAACAACACAATTACCAGACATTTAAATACAAATAAACCTCTTCCGGAAGCGGTCAAAGTTGGCGGTACATCATCTTCTTCTTCCTGAACAGTACCATATTTATAGATCAGAGTCAAACTTAACCCAGAAACATCAACGGCACATTAACGAGCATCCATTCGATGAATAACATTTAATTCCACTTCTAAGGTAACACTTTTACAATGCCTCTTAGCCAATAATCTCTAGTGTGTTCACAAAGTCCCGTTACCCCCTTACCCCCTCTGCAGAACCTCAATAATGAATATAATGAACACACAAGAAGTATATTTGTAAACTATGAGTACACGAAACTTTTACTGTCGTAAAAACCAAAGTAGTAACATTAACATTAACATGAACATACATAAATACAAAATGTACCAGAGTAGATGATGATTGGTGGGGGATTACAGGACTTTGTGACCACCCTGTAGGGTACAGTACATTTGATCTCTCGATGTGCGAAGTTAATTTTGCGATCTCTTGGTTTCGGCTATCATGGTCATGGTCACAATTGACAGTTGCAATTCCACGGGGTTTCCGCAAACCTCACGGGATTGTGAATTGGACAGGCAACCGTGACGGGCCATTTTAAAATCTCTCTATAGTGCCGAAGCCTTTGTAGCTACGTGAAAGGTAATATTAAATGATCCCCGACCTCATTCCTTCGTGGGTTTGGGGAAGTGTTTGAGGCCCCCACAAAAAAATATACCGTGCAACGCTGGGTACCCCTGCTAGTGTTCTAAAAACAACAAGCCATTAAATTAAATAAGAGAATGCGGAACCAGTCTTGATGGTGAAAGCTAGTGCTGGTCAGTATTGATAGACAGGTGGAACAATGAATGAAATCAACGGAACATCGAATGAGGTATGCGAGCCATTTTGCAAAGGAAGGAGAAGCCAATTCGTTTCAGGCATTAACCCTTTGTTTTCATCAACCTCCTGTTGATTTCATCCATTAAACCAGAACGGAACTCGGTAGAGCGTATACCTCCACCAAGCTGAACAGTTTACGGTTTGTATCCCGCTGATCGGCTGATCTGCATCTGGACCTGAACCAGAATCTTGTTCAACTTGTTCTTGTCACCAACCAAAGTCATCCACCAAGTTTTATCATAATCCATCCACAACCTTTGAAATATCGTGCTCTATGTAGTTTTTGGCCCTATCTCTCAATTGTGAAGAATCACTAAAAATTATAGTATCTGGTTCCTCACCAAAATCGAATCAATTCGTCCTTGTCACACACCCAAAATGTCCACAACTTTTTGAGATATCCTGCTCACAGACAGACAGACGGACAAAAAAGAAAAAAAAATGTCATGCATAGCACAATACTTGCAAAATCCAAATGAACAATAGATGCCATGGAAACAACAATTTGGTAATTTCGAAATTTTGACCTATCAAGTGTTTTATGTGATTGAATATTATGCATACCAAATTTGGTTTGTACATTTTCTCATTTTCTAATTGCGGCCTAATAGGTGTTTTACACGTTTTGAATGGCATTGACCTTGATCTCACATGTATTGCACACACGTACAAATGAGCTGTGTAAGTTTCAATTTGATATCTTGATAAATTGCTGAGGTATGGTAATAAAAAATTCAAAAAAGGCCCATTTGATTATAATGGGGTGAAATTGTTGTCATGGAAACCATTGACATGTCAAAAAGGCTAAATCGATCGTTCTGATTTTTAGTGAGCCATGTCTGTGATCCAATATGTTAGGTAAATCCTGTTCAAATTTCAAGTTAATATAATGAGGATTGATGATTTTATTTGACCTTGAGCTTTGACCTGTTTGACCTCAAACAATAGGCTTCAGTGACCTAATTGCAAACCCTGTTCAATTTTTAAGTCAAACGGATGAAAATTGATGGTTTTATTCAACCATGACCTTTGATCCTTTGAGCTTTTGACCACAAAAACAATGCTTTGAGGTTTTGATTGGCAGACCAATTCAGTGGGCCAAAATGCAATTTCTGTTCAACTTAGCAGAGTACCCACCCTCTGGGTGGCTGGAGATTGCACAATACAGTACTTGATGAAAAAAGTATAGTCTTTATATTGCAAGAAGACTCTATATACATGACATGGCCAAAAGTATGCGGACACCCTTTCTAATGAGTGGATTCGGCTATTTCAGCCACATCCATTGCTGACAGGTGTATAAAATCAAGCACACAGCCATGAAATCTCCATAGACAAACATGGGCAGCAGAATGGGCCATACTGAAGAACTCAGTGACTTTCAACATGACACCGTCATAGGATGCTACTTTTCCAACAAGTCAGTTCATCAAATTTCTGCCCTGCAAGAGCTGCCCTGGTCAACTGTAAGTGTTATTATTGTGAAGTGGAAACGTCTCAGAGCAACAACAGCTCAGCCACGAAGTGGTAGGCCACACAAGCTCACAGAACAGGACCGCCGAGCGCTGCAGAAAAATTGTCTGTTGTCGGTTGCAACACTCACTTATGAGTTCCAAATTACCTCTGCAAGCAACGCCAGCACAAACACTGTTCGTCGAGAGCTTCATGAAATGGGTTCCCATGGCCGAGCAGCCGCACACAAGCCGAAGGTCACCAAGTGCAATGCCAAGCGTCGGCTGGAGTGGTGTAAAGCTCACCGCCATTGGACTCTGGAGTAGTGGAAATGCGTTCTCCGGAGTGATGAATCACGCTTCACCATCTGGCAGTCCGATGGACGAATCTGGGTTTGTCAAATGCCAGGAGAACGCTACTTGCCCGAATGCAGAGTGCCAACTGTAAAGTTTAGTGGAGGAAGAACAATGGTCTGGGGCTGTTTTTCATGGTTCAGGCTAGACCCCTTAGTTCCAGTGAAGGGAAATCTTAATGCTGCAGCAGACAATGACATTCTCGATGATTCTGTGCTTCCAACTTTGTGGCAACAGTTTGGAGAAGGCCCTTTCCTGTTTCAGCATGACAATGCCCCCGTACACAAAGCGAGGTCCATACAGAAATCATTTGTAGAGATCGGTGTGGAGGAACTTGACTGGCCTGCACAGAGCCCTGACCTCAACCCCATCAAACACCTTTGGGATGAATTGGAACGCCGAATGTGAGCCAGACCTAATCGCACAACATCAGTGCCCAACCTCATTAGTGCTCTTGTGGCTGAATGGAAGCAAATCCCCGCAGCAATGTTCCAACATCTCGTGGAAAACCTTCCCAGAAGAGTGGAGGCTGTTATAGCAGCAAAGGGGGGACCAACTCAATATTAATGCCCATGATTTTGGAATGAGATGTTGGACGAGCAGTTGTCCACATACTTTTGGCCATGTAGTGCATGTTTTTCTTTTAATGATGTATGTCTAAAGAGGTCTGACGAGTTTGCAGGTCAAAGGTATCAAAGGAGTGTAAATGTCTAAATGGTCCAAAGGGTCTATAGGGGCCCATAATGGTTTATAATGGTCTTAAGGTGTCTAAAGATCGAAATTCTAAAGGGTATGTCCCCAGTAATAGTAAGCGTCTAAAGGGCCAAAAGGTAAATGGGTCCAAGTGGTCTTAAGGATGTAAATGTCTTCAGGAGTCTAAAGGGTCTTAAAAGGTCTGAATTGGTCAAAAGAGTCAAGGGGTCTAAGTGCTCTAAATTGTCTAAATGGGGTCGCAATAATTTAAGGGGAGCTAAAGGGTCATAAAAGGTCCAAAGGATCTAAAATGGTCTCAAAGGTTTAAGGGGTCTCAAGTTCTAAAGGGTGTGTTCCAACAGTAGTTACATGTCTAAAGGGTCTAACAGGGTCTGTATGGCCAAAGAGTTCTTATAAATCTAAGGCCGAGGTCGGCAACCTGCGGCCCGCGGGCCAAATGCGGCCCGCGAGCTCCTCCCATGCGGCCCGCGGCGCCTTGTCCGGATTTCCATTAGGTGCGGCCCGCGAAACATTTTTCTGAACCGACGGCAAATTTAACATATGTGGACATATGATTCTTCCACATATATCACAGTCTCTGTACGTCACAATAAATTATTTTCGCTTCCAGTCCACTTAACTTGGTCTTAAATATTTTTTCGTTGTTGTTTCAGATGGCTGAAGGTCTTAAGGTTCAATTTACAATTACATTTTTATCATTGATTTTAGGTGTGTTTGTTATTTTTTTGGGTTGGGAGGGGGATGCGGCCCGCGAGGTGGCCCGAACGTGGCCGGCGGCCTGGTTTAGGTTGCCGACGCCTGATCTAAGGGTTCTATGGGGTCTATTGTGGTCTACAGGGTTGTTAATCTACAGGGAAAATTTTAACAAATCAGCGATTTTTTATAATGAAGTGTATTTATTTAAGCAAAGCATTGAACTTCATTTTTTTCTATTGTTCGGACGATTAGATTTAGTTAAGAAAAGATTAAGGAATGTGCAGAAAGTGTAACTTCATTGAGCAGAACACTGTGCTCTATAGTCTTCTTTTGCAATCCATGATGATACAGTCCAAAGGGATCCTTTTTTTTTTGGCAATTACACATGTAGTTTTCTTTTTACCATTTTGTATGATCTGCTTTCATGACAAAATATTAATATAAATATACTAATAGTTGCTGCAAAATATTAATAGTTGACAGTTGTTGAAAATGAAGAGGTACGCAGAGAGCACAGACAGACATGGTACAAATGACTCTCCATGAGGTGTGTACGTGCGAGGACGTTGAAGGAACGCATATTTGGGTGGAGCCATACATGCAGGCAGGCCTTTGCCAAGAAGATAGCATGGGTTTTAATTTTTAAATGCTCCTGCCCGGTTTTATATAGAACACGGTGGTTAAAAAGAAATCGTTGCTGTTAGGGTGTGTTTTATCGCCCCGGTAATGCCTTGGTATGCTGCCTACCATCCCCTCACACTTCCTTCCCTTGATTCGATTTTGACGAATTGATTCTATTTTCTTTTGACATACCCCATTCTGTTCAATCTTCGACTTACCCCCCCCCCCCAACCATATACTTTAACACAATCCCATTCCCAAACTCAAGTCGAGAACCCCTTCTCTTACACTTACCTCCTCTCAAACCCCCTCCCCAATCCACCCCCATCCTGATTGCTCCCCCCCTTTCCTAGCTCCCCTCTTCTTCACCCTTCCAAGCTCCCCCCACCCCTCCTCCCTCATCACTCACCTCTCCTATATCTCTATATATGTCTCTCTATCTCTATCTATCTCCCCTCCACCACCCCCCTCCCCCAGGGTACCAACTGAATAAGTCAAATACTGGGTACCAACCAGGAATGAGGTCTTCAAGTTCCCAGAAAGGTCACATATCCTCACTCTGCTGTCTATTCCTTTTTGACATTGATCATCTCTTCCTAACAAGCCACTCTGCCCTCAAGGAAAAAATACAAACTAAAATCAAATGGAAGACCAAATACTGCATTGGGGTCATCAGAAGGAACGCAAATAAGTAAAGAGAAAAGATGGTATCATCAGGAGGAACCTGGATTGTATTCGGGTTTCAGCCGCTACTCCACAACCCTCAAACCCATCCAGGCACAGCCAAGTGAGCCTTACAGAAATTTTTTTTTGCAAGAATTCACTTCTCTTAGATCAGGGGTGTCCAAACTTTTTGCACTGAGGGCCAGACAGAGAAAAGTGATGAATATCATGGGCCACAGGCCACCTATAATTAAAAAATCTATATATTAATAATAAATACAAGCATGCTCAGACATGTGGCACACAATAGCCACCATCATTTACATTGCATTTCAATTAGGCAAATAGTATTATCACCTAGTAAAATGTGAGTTTGAAGTGATTTTATGAATTTTACTCACCAGTGACACCTCAAATGAGAACAGTGATTTTGTGCCTTGAACTGGAGAATCGCTGTGATGTCGGGTGTGAGGTTTGTTGATGTGATTCACAGGACATCCCTAAGGTGACTGTGTGTTATCTTTTATCTCAAACGGCTCTTGTTTCCTGTAATTGGAGAAAATGTTTGCTCACAAATGTATGTGGAGACAAACGAGCTCGGCATTCTTTTTGTGCGTCGCCTTGTCTGTGGAAATCAGGACTTTTCGAATTTCCTGCAGAATTCTGGCAGTGGGAGCTGCTGGTGACAACCGTGGAGCATGTCATTGCACTGCATCTTGACGAGTACCAACTCTGTATGTCCTCTGGTGTTTCAGCCACGTTAATTAAGAAGGGGCATGAGAACATGTTAATGTCCTTCTCAATGGCAGCAAAATCCTGAAAGCGCCTGTTGAACTCTGTGATCAATGATGTGATTACTGTCACATATTTCCCCATCTGCTCAGGGATGTAAGCATTTGGGAAAGTGTCAATTATCTCCCACAGAGAGTGGAAGTGTGTGGCATTGAGTTCACTGACTTGTCTCTCAAACAGACGGAGCTTCATGGCAAATGCTTTCATGTGCGAGTACATTTGCGACATAATTGTGTCTTTCTCTTGCAAGCTTGTGTTCAGTACATTCAGCTGGCTGGTCATGTCAGCTAAAAAGCCTAGGTTTGCCAACCAAACAGGGTCACTTAGTTCATTGATGGGCCACCGTTTTTCTCTCAAGAATTGGTTGATCTCAGTTTTAGGGAGAAGAACCGCTTGAGAACATAGCCGCGACTGAGCCATCATACATCAGAGTGGTAGATCACGTCCCCATATTCTGCATCTATTTCAGATAGGAACAACCAAAATTTTCTGTGGTTGAGTGTTCTCGATCGAATTATGTTGATAGTTTTCACGACTGTACTCATTCAACACCCCACCTGTCATAACTGGAGCGCCATCCATTGTAACTCCACACAACTTGTCCCAAGGGAGATTCAGGTTTTGAATCGTGACTGATACAGCTTCAAAAATATCTCCTCCTTTAGTTGTCCCAGTCCGGCTCTGAAGGTTAAGGAGCTCTTCAGTAATGCAAAAATCATCCTCAATCCCTCGCAAGAAAATTAGCAGCTGAGCCGTGTCTGTGGTGTCGGTGGTCTCATCACAAGCGATTTGAATAGAAATCAAACAACACTGCTTTGCCTGATACTTGCTCCTTAATGTAAGCTGACAAATCCTCGATTCGTCGGGTGACTGTTTCTCGCAAGACTAACATTGCAAAAGTCTTGTTTCTTTTCTGGGCACACAATGTCCACAATTTTTATGATGCACTCCTTCATAAAATCACCCTCGGAAAAAGGTTTTCCATGCTTCGCTATAAACATAGCCACCCTGGTAGCTTTCTCCTGAATTTGATTAGCACAAAAAAAACTGGTTTTGTTCTGAGGATATGCATGCCGCTAACTATTTTACTTTCTGTTCTCTCCCTGGTCCTGTATACACCTTCAAAGATGTTTCATGTTTCGTTTCATAATGTCTCAACATTATATTCTTTCATTACCACTACCGATTCCTGGCAAATTAAACACACACACTTGCCTCGATACTCTGTGAAAAAGTATGCACTTGGCCAGCGTGGCTGGAATCTACTACATTCATTTTCCATCTTGCACTTCTTTGTGGCTGCCATGTTGAAAATAATAGTAATTGTTCAACTATGAGAGCTAATGAACAGGATCTCCAGAATAGGTGTACATCCAAATTAAGTTAGCTTATCATGGCGTTTTTTTAAGGCCGTTTATAATATCAAAAGTAATAGCAGCACTTAAGATAAAAGTATAATATTAATGTTATTACAAAACATTATGAACACTAATAATATCCCATCTCCCCAAGGAGTTTCTTCTTTGGACAAACACAGTGCTAATGTATATAAATAGTTTATCGAGGCATTTTGTGGAAAACCTTTACCAGAAGTAAAAATAAATTATAAACCACAAACACTTATGATTGCCTTTTTAAACAGTCACTACTGCTGTTTAACATGAAACTTAAAAGGAGGAACCCAGGGTGTGTTCAGTTACAAAGCAGCTTGCAAACGCTTTCTAAGCCAGCCGTTCCTTATCGACGGTTTTGAATGAATGCTTGCTTGAATGCTTAAGTCACTGACAAGCGCTGTACAAGAAACTTGGAAACTGAACACACCCCCGACGTTCTTGAGGTCCGACCTTAGATGTACTGTAATCTACATACCCCAGAGATAAATGACCCTTCCTGCCATTCCCATAGGGAATGGTTGTACTCGTGATCAAAGCGCGAATGGGTTTTTTTTTTAATCAGACAAAATTGAGAATTTTTCATTTTGCAATGCAGCGGGCTACATTTAATGATTCTTATGAAATGATTTGGGGACCGGTTGAAAACGGTTGCTGGGCCGCATTTGGCCCGTGGGCTGTCGTTTTGAAGCCCCTATCCTTGACAGATAGATAAAGAAAGAAATAAAGAGTGAAAGAGATGAAAGAAAATAAAAAGCAAGAATTAGAATGAATAAAGAGAAATGTGAAAAAGTAGAAAGAAGTGTGAAAGGAACAGGAACAAAGATGTCGGGAAGAACCCAGACATATAAATTTCAGCATTTACTCCCCAGGTTCAAGCGCATCAAGTACAAGCTACCAGAGATCTGTCAGTGGGGAAGCACAGTCCACACAGCATTAGGATATGATACAAACATAATCATACTACAGGGTGCCCTACAGAAAACCAGGAAATTTGAGATTTTGAGATATATTTTGCCGTATTTTACCATATCAATAAACTAACATATAAATAAAGTGGATCTTTGTTTTACATTACATCTAAGTTTGCTTTTGTTTTGTTTGAAAATAAAGTGCATCTTTGTTTTACACTACATCTAAGTTTGCTTTTGTTTTGTTTGAAAATAAAGTGTATCTTTGTTTTACACTACATCTAAGTTTGCTTTTGTTTTGTTTTAAATAAACTGTACCAAATTTCCTGGTTTTCTGTGGGGCACCCTGTAGAAGGGCACTCGGTAGAGCACATACCTCCACCACGCAATCCCTGAGCCAGCAGAACATATTGAGCCCAATACATTTTTGAAATATCATGCTATACAATATTATATCGTTTTTGGCCTGATCTCTCAATGGTGAAGAATCACTTTTAAAATTAAATAATTATTGTATCCAGATCTGGATTCAGATCTTCACCAAAATCGAATCAATTCTTCCAGTCACACACCCAACCTGTCCACCAAGTCTCATCCGAATCTGTCCATAGCTTTTTGAGATATCCTGCACCCAAACAAACAAGAAAGATGTCATGCATATCACGAGATTTGTGAAATCCATAAAGCAAATTTGACCTCAAAAATAATTTGTGGTTGAATTCAGTGACCTGATTTGCAAATCCTGTTCAGATTAAAAATAAGTAAAGAGCAACGATGGAGTCATCAGGAGGAACCTGGATGGGATTCAGGCTTCAGCCGCTACTCCTTTATTCTCATACCCATCCAGGCGCAGCCAAGTGAGCCCGACAGAAAAATTTCTGCAATAATTCACTTCTCGACAGATTATATAAAGAAAGAGAAATAAAAAGGAAAAAAGATAGAAATAGAGAATAAAAAAGTATCCCAAAATGCAAAGCCCATCCTCATCCACTTTGTACTCAAACTGAACTTGACAAAAACAACAGATAAAAATATATATTTATACATTTTATTAATTTGTGTTCTCCAAATTTTCAAAATAAGGGTTTGGTGAAGATTTGATGATAAAAGCTCAGATGATTAAAAAAAAAACCTTATGGGCTGGACAGAAAGACTGAAACTCAATGGTAAATAAATAAAGAAACAAGGAAGCAATTAAAAACACACAAAACTGGCCCGCTTGCACTCAACACGCTATCATTATGTACCATTAGCGTTATATCCCGTTATCACTCTCATTTTAGCCTGGTGGTGGCTTAATGGTTAAGGTGGCTGGGTTAAGATCTTAGGGTCTTGGGTTTGAGCCGCTGTTGTTACATTGAAATAACATCAGGTGGATTGACTAAGCCTGTCATCCTTCTGGTCGACAAAATGAGTACCAGTTTGTACCATTACCGTTATCATCATCATTATCACTCTGTGGTTACTGAAGAAGTCATGAACACTTTTCATCGTTTTCCCTGCTCTGAAATATACAGTTTACAGGGTGGGGCCTCCATGTTATCACACCTTTCCCCGAGCAACCTCATTCCTGGAGCTCGTGTCCAAGGTGGAAAAAAAAAACCCAGCGGTTTCACGCTTGA
>NC_140970.1:79504143-79509143 GCF_056783735.1 Eptatretus burgeri | reverse complement strand
CGTGTCTGCCTTCCGCAGTAAAGGGAAGAAAACTGCATGGCAGACTTGGAACGTCTTTGATGATGTTTCTGAAACATTCACCAATCTCAGCCAGCATCCAACATTGATTCATGATCTTGGCTTTTTGAAGTTTTTTTTTTTTTTTTCAAATTTTTCATAATTTGGATTTTCAAATGTCCAATCGGGCAGGTTTGATTAGAATCCCCTGGAGAACAAATGTGCCAAATTTAATGCTTGTATCATAATTTGCACGATTCCTCTCAAAATTGCTGTTATCTGCCCCACTAGTAGTGCATGATCAACCTGAAGCCCTGGAGCGTAAAATGGGATTGAACAGACTGAGAAAGGAGGCTCCACATGGGGGAGAAGAGAAAAGCAAGGTAAAGTTTGATGCTCGATCATATCAGGTCTGATAAATAAAAACTGGTGGAGTGCCAGCTACCAATCTCTCAATGCTCGGGGGTGTTATATTGATGATCTCACGATCTTTCACAGTCGATTTTACTTCAGCTAGATTATCTACATTTGCACATGCGATGGGATGTCAAAGTCTTATATAATCTTTTAAAAGAGTAAGATAATTACAACACATTGGTACGATGGGCAATGCGTATATTTTCTGTACAGGTCAACTGTGAAGTTGGGACTCACCCTCCTCTACAAACCTCCCCAAATTAGCGCGGAAATATTTTGTTGTCTGGCCTCACTTTCGTTTCCTGCCAATATCACCACCGATGTACACTTTAAATCCTAAAGAAACACAACTACCAATGGTTTCCCACTGGAGATTTGATGTTCGTAATTTCACAAGTGAAAATGACTCTTTTGTGGAAATGTTAAAAGATAAGATTTGGGATTTGGATGACACTCTTGTTGTGAATATGCATGATGTTTGTAATATATTTGTAAAAAAAACCAAGGTAAACAAGGCCACTGGTCCAGATGGTATTTCTAATGAGGTTTTGAAATTGTGTAACCAACAACTTTGTGTTGCCAACAACTTGCCCCAGTGTTCACTTGTAATTATAAATCAATTTTGGACAATGGTATTATTCCCAAACATTGGATATCTTCAATCATTATTCCAGTGTGAAACGTAAACAAACCCAATGAGTTCAATGATCCCCCCTCCCCCACCCCCATAGTAGCATCGATATGTAATGTAATGATGTGTCTTGAAAGGATAATGTTCAAATTTTAGAGAGAGAGGCTTTTTTGACTAATTTAAATTTGCACATCAGAGTAATGAGGGTGTTTGACGATGCTATGCTTCTTTGTCTTCAAAGATTGCAGCATTTTTTTTATACACATGGTCGAAGCTCATGAAACAATTTAGCACAATGGAATTGAACAAAATGGAAAAGGGAAAAAACACCAACAGCAGAGTAGAAGTGAGAGTGAAATCAAGGGGAGGGGAGAAGTACACAAGGAGGTGAACAAGCTGCACACAAGCTGAATGAAACACAGCAAAAAGAGGAGGAGAAAGTATGGATGGAACAGAAAAGGAACAAACAAACAAAAAAATCATGACAAGAAAAAGAGCAATCAGAGATTGCAGACCCTTGCCAAGACCTGTTTTGTGTCGAGTTTGTGTAGTTTTTTTTGTGGTGTTTGTGTACTGGTGTGTTACATAATTAATAGCAGACATAACTGGAACTGCCACTTTATAACTGCTGGCAGTGATGACCGGGTACCAAGGCGTCCCGCTTTCATGCAACCCCACTTTGATCGGACACCTGACCTTGACCCATGACATTTTTTATTATTCAGTTGAATTCAGAATGGGATTAAAATAAATTCAATTCAGATCAACGGGAAGACCAAATACGGACAATCCTGCATTGGAGTAATCAGAAGGAACCCAAACAAGTAAAAAGCAAAAATGAAGTCATCAGGAGGAGCCTGGATAGGATTCACATTTCAGCTACTACTCATCTACTCTCAAACCCATCCAAGCACAGCCAAGTAAACCTTATTCAAAAAAAAAAATCAAAAATAACCCAGAGCAAAAACAAAAATAATTCTGGCTTCCCGACCATACATCCAATCAGGTTGAAATTTAAAACATATATTCCCCATCACGACTAGATCACTATTCTGAAGTTTCACATTGATCGATGAAGCAGTTCAAGAAAAATAATTTTTTTAACGATTTTTGCTCAATCCAACATGGCTGCCAACAATGTGACCTATCAATTATTTGTGAACTCCCTGGTATCCCCAAGGCTTGAAGAATATGTGTGACGTTTCCCCTCTATCTGTCCAGTCATTCTGGAGAAGAAGATTTTTGTATAATTTTTATGGTAAATCCAATATGGCTGTGAAACCATGTGACCAATGATGTCATGTGTGTGAACGTTTTGTTACTGATGGATAGGCAGTCATACGTGTAAATTTTTGCCTTGATATGTTCAGCCGTTTGAGATTTTTGAAGGTTATAAAAAACAATATGGCTGCCAAACCACGTGACCGATGACGTCATCAATTATTTTTTCTGTCGACTAATTTATCCCTAGATGGCCCTCAAAAAATTTTCATACTGATCGGATTCAGCATTCCATGTATATAATTATGACGTCATATAGGCACCTATGACATCATTTAAAAAATCACACTTATTCCCCATGAGGAGTACTTGCCATATGCCAAGTTTCAATTGTTTCCATGGTGCATTTTCTGAGATGCAGAGGTCCAAAGTTTTCCTTTTTTCCAACATGGCTGCCACACCACATGACCTATGACATCATAATTATCATTACAACATTCTACATGAGTAGTCACTCCTATGGTGAATATTTCGTCTCAATCCGCCAAGCAGTTGCAGAGAAAAAAACGCTCATGTTCTGTGCGGAGAAACAAACAAACAAGCAGTCATAGACTGGTACTTACGAAATCGTCAACTTGACCTCTGACCTTGTCTAATAAAAGCTGTCTCTCGAGAAGGTAGCGACACAAACCAGAAGTTTCTATGATGATTCTGTACCAAACCATCAAAAATCGAAACGTCCACCGAAGCAAAAATTTCCATTTCTCCACGCAATTATACCTTAACGTAACTCAACGACGCGTCTGCTCGAGCGCACTGCATCATGGGACGAGCCGTGACGCGTCGAGTGAAATATTTTTATACAATCTTAAAACGTCTCCAAAACATCCGATTTTTACCAGAATTTCGACAACCGAGTTTTAAGCGTCCTAAGCGATCGCAAAAACCGAAGACAAAATTAAAATTGAAGTTAAAACGAACTCGTAACGTCGAGCGAAGCAAAAATACTCCATTTCTCCACGTGAATTTACGGAATTATGTTTGACCTCACTGTGACCTTGACCTTTGACTGATTTTACCAAAATCTAATCAGCACTAGCCATCACCCTTCTGAATCACGTGGTATAATTTGACATTGGTAGCTTCTTGTGTTCTCGAGTTATCGTGCCTACAAACAAACAAACAAGCAGTCATAGACTGGTACTTACGAAATCGTCAACTTGACCTCTGACTTTGTCTAATAAAAGCCGTCTCTGGAGAAGGTAGCGACGCAAACCAGAAGTTTCTACCATGATTCTGTACCAAACCATCAAAAATTGAATTTTTGACCTCACTGTGACCTTGACCTTTGACCGATTTTGACCAAAATCTAATCAGCACGAGCCATCACCCTCCTGAATCATGTGGTGTAATTTGACATTGGTAGCTTCTTCCCTTCTCGAGTTATATGTACCAAACCATCAAAAATCGAATATTTGACCTCACTGTGACCTTGACCTTTGACCGATTTTGACCAAAATCTAATCAGCACTAGCCATCACCCTCCTGAATCACGTGGTGTAATTTGACATTGGTAGCTTCTTCCGTTCTCAAGTTATCGTGCCTACAAACAAACAAACAAACAAACAAACAAACAGAAACGGAAGGCATCATTATACTTACGAAATCTTTAGATTTCGTAAGTAACAAATGACAAATCACTCATAGTGACGACTTGACAAAACAGCACAAAGTAGAATGGCACTCGGTGGAGCGCATACCTCTGCCCGGTGGAGCAGTTCATGTTTTGTATTCCACTGATGGGCTGGATCCAAACCAAAATCCAATCCGCTTGTTCTTGTCACCTATTCAACTCATCCACCTTGTTTTGTCATAACTCGTCCACAACTTTTTGAGATATCATGATATATTTCGTTTTTGGCCCCATCTATCAATTTTAGAAAATAGGCCTGTGTTGACCTTTTGACCTTAAAATTAATTGGGAGTTGAATTCAGCGACCTGACGTGAAAATGCTCTTCAAATTTCAAGTTAAACGGATGAAAATTGAGGATTTTAGAAAATTTGGCCCAAATTGGCCTTTTGACCTTTGTTTACGTCAAAATTAATAGGTGTTTGAATTCGGTGACCTGATATGCAAATGCTCTTCAAATTTCAAGTCAATCAGATGAAAATTGAGGATTTTATAAATTTGGCCTATGTTGACCTTTTGGTCTATGTTGACCTCAAAATTAATAAGTGGTTGAGTTCAGCGACCTCATATGCAAATAGTCTTCAAATTTCAAGTCAATCGGATGAAAATTGAGGATTTCAGAAAATCTGGCCCAAATTGGCTTCCTGGCTGAAGTTGATCTCAAAATTAATAGGTGGTTGAATTCAGCGACCTGTAATGCAAATTATTTTCAAATTTCTAGTCAATTGGAACAAAGTTGACAATTTTAGAAACAAATTCAAAATTTGGCCTATTTTGGGATGACCTTTTGACCTATGATAACCTCAAAAGTAATAGGTGGTTGAATTATCTGACCTGATATGCAAATCCTGTTCAAATTTCAAGTCAATCAGATGAAAATTGAGGATTTTAGAAATTTGGCACATGTTGACCTTTTGGTCTAAGTTGATCTCAAAATTAATAGGTGGTTGAGTTCAGCGATGTGCTATGCAAATGATCTTCAAATTTCAAATCAATCGGATGAAAAGTGACAATTTCAGAAACAATTTTAAAATTTGGCCTAT
>NC_140970.1:79499319-79503643 GCF_056783735.1 Eptatretus burgeri | reverse complement strand
TTATCTTGCGAATTAACTCCACTTTGCAATTGTTTTGAGAGCTGTTCCTTCGTACAACATGGCTACGACGTCGTCCGGTGAGAAAGGTTGGAAATGCAATGCGATCGTGGCAGCTGTTAATGAGATTCAAAACTTTAACCTCGCTGCAACTACGACCGATGACGATTTCACTTCGCTCATCAGTGACTACTTCCATAACAACGTGAATGCTGATCGTGAGCTATCGTCCTCGGATGATGATGCCAGTGATGAGGAAGTCCCCGATCTGCCATCGATTGTGAGTGATCAAAATGAGAACAATATCCCGAACTTCGTACATGATCTCGTTGACGATCAAGTCGAAGACAGCGATGATGGTGGTGGTGTTGCGGTGAGTTCAATTCATGTGGTATTCCAATTAATTAGCCAGCTTAATTAGCAAGAACGCACAGAGATAACTATGTCAAATTTTGTAGAGACCGAGATCGAGGTCTCTTAATACTGTGTCCCAAATCTTAGTTCTCCATGTCGACGAGAAATATATGTTGCTCAGGAGTTTATGACTGACATTGTTCTGATTGTGCAATGAAAGTTTGACCTCAATTTTCTCAAGACTCTGACTTTAAGACTTGTTGAATCCCTCACCTTTCGCCACCCATATCTTCGGATCCACTTATCCGATTTACTTCATCTTGGTATTGATGGAAAGCTGATGATCTGTAGAATCCAGAAATGCTCTCAGCTTGAAATCCCCACAAAGCGACTTAAGACTCATTTGGTCATGCCGAGTCATATATATATATATATATATATATATATATATATATATATATATATATATATATATATATATATATATATATATATATATATATGTATGTATATTAATGTATGTATGTATGTATATTAATGTATGTATGTATGTATGTATACATATATGTATATATATATATATATATATATATATATATATATATATATATATATATGTATATATATATGTATATGTATATGTATATGTATATGTATATGTATATTTATATGTATATGTGTATATGTATATGTATATATGTGTATATGTATATGTATATATGTATATGTATATGTATATATATATGTGTATATGTATATGTATATATATATGTGTATATGTATATATATATGTATATATATATATATATATATATATATATGTATATATATATATGTATGTATATATGTATATATGTATATATATATATGTATGTATATATATATGTATATATATATATATATGTATATTTGTGTGTATGTAAGAATGTATATTGTGTATATATATATATATATGTTTTAACAAATATGTATATATTGTTGCGGAGCCGGGTGTCGGCTGCGAGCATGACCGCTAGGTGGAGCAGTAGAGTCAACTCGACCGAACACCCGGAATCTAGATCGTACTGTTCGGAAAACTCCGAGGGTACGGGTCCCTTGCAGGACCGTGAATCGTCAATAATTCCACCACGTTGGACGGGGTTATTTGCCAAACTTCAAAATACCAAGAGACCCACGTGGCGAGCTACCGAGTATTCACACCCTCGACGCAACTCGAATGGGACGAGTCGTTTCCGTCCTCGACCCGTGCGTAACCCGAGCGGAGGGTTACCGAGGTCCCGTCCGTCCAAATGCACACAGCTATGGCAACAACGGCCTTCTTTAATTCCCCAACACGCACTATGTTAAACCAATGAGGAAAACACAAAAACGAACTGATAAATTTAACAGGGGATTTATTTACAATAGGGAAAGGGAGACACAGAGCAGAATTATTTGGCTACAAGAAATGCAAGTATGTACAGCAAAGAGCACTTAAACAATTCCTACTTATAGACGGGCCCACAGACAGAAACACACAATAAGAAAATGGACCTGATGGGTCTTCAGTCGGTAGAACCGGCCCGGGGTACCTGCCCCGCCTCATGCGGTTTGGCCGAGACGAGCGAACCAGACCAGCGTCGAGATGCGACCAGAAGAACCAGGCGCCAGCGAGACGTGATCAGAAGAACCAGGCGCCAGCGAGATGCGAGTAGACGAACCAGGTGCCAGCGAGATGCGAGCAGACGAACCAGGCGACAGCGAGATGCGAGCAAACGAACCAGGTGCCCGCGAGATGTGAGCAGACGGGGCGCGAATTCCTCCTCTCCGTGCTCGAGCAGATCCGCTGCAATTCTGTGCTCTCCTTTCCTTCGTCGGTCTCCCGCGTCGTCCGCTCATGCGTGGCCCTCTCTCATTGGGCGGACCACGTGTTACGGCTCTGCCTTCTTGCAAAGGACCGCCCCTCAAACAAACAGAGCAACGTGGATTTGCGTGGGCTCTGCCCACGTGACGTGCTGACACGCACGTGTGCAATGGTGCCGGTGGAGGATGGTGGGAGGAAGCGAGGTGAAGGCGTGTTGTTGTAGTTAAAAAATCCTCACTATCAAAATAACTTCGCAGTGCATGAACATTTAATTACCCATTAAACAAGGGAAAGGGACCTATCTATCCACATTTACTTATCGAAATAATTGAGCTATGGGGACCTGAATGTCTGTGTGCACAAGGCTTCCAAATTCATAACAGTAATATATATATATATATATATATATATATATATATATATATATATATATATATATATATATATATATATATATATATATATATATATATATATATATATATATATATATATATATATATATATATATATATATATATATATATATATATATATATATATATATATATACATATATATATCCTGGTGTTGGCGCAGTGGTTAGGGCAGCGGCTTGGAATCCAAAAGGTCCTGAGTTCAAGCCCCGTTGGGCCACTGAATTAATACACCAGGGGGTTGACTCAGCCTGTCATCCTTCCGAGGTCGGCGAAATGAGTACCAGTATACTGGGCCGGTGTATACCCCGGTTAAAATAGGTGAACCATATCCCTGTGTCGAAAGAGGCGACCAGGGTTGCGTCAGGAAGGGCATCCGGTGTAAAACATGTGCCAAATCACGATGCGGATCATACGGATGATCCGCTGTGGCGACCCCTAACGGGAGCAGCCGAAAGAGAAGAAGAAGATATATATATATATATATATATATATATATATATATATATATATATATATATATATATATATATATATATATATCTACACAGCTCTGGAAAAAAATGAGCCGCTCAAAATTTTTTTTAAATCAGCATCTCTACATGTATGGCAGCCATTCCATTCCAGTGTCTGTTGAATTCCAACACAGGCACACCTCATTCTACTTCGTGAGGTACTGATTAGGTGATCACCTGAACCAAATCTTATTTAACAAGGAAAAGTATATAAACCACTGCTGTGGTCTTCACTATCCTCTTGCAATCGGACTAGCTGGATGGCAAAAACAGTACTAGTAGTACCTCAAAAGTAATTGGAATCAAAAAAAGAACTATTGACCATGCTAAAACAGTTGAAAAGAAAAGTTTTGAGTGAGGAAAAGAAGGGTTCAATTCTGGCTTTACTGGCAGAGGGATACAGTGAGCGTCACGTTGCTTCCATCCTTAAAATTTCAAAGACGGCAGTTCATAAAAACAAGGTCAAGCCGCAGACATTGAGGACAACAACGCTACAGACTGGCAGAGGGCGAAAACGACTTTTCACTGACCGGGATGACCACCAACTCATTCGAATGTCACTCAACAACCGTAGGATGACATCAAGTGACCTACAAAAAGAATGGCAAACGGCAGCTGGGGTGAAGTGCTCAGCGAGGACGGTTCGATACAGGCTTCCAGGGGCAGGGCTGAAGTCGTACAAAGATAGAAAAAAGCCCTTCATCAATGAGAAGCAAAGAAGAGCCAGGGTGAGGTTTGCAAAAGACCATAAGGATTGGACCGTAGAGGACTGGAGTAAGGTCATCTTCTCTGATGAGTCCAATTTTCAGCTTTGCCCAATACCTGGTTGTCTAATGGTGAGACGGAGACCTGGAGAGGCCTACCAGCCACAGTGTCTCGCACCCACTGTGAAATTTGGTGGAGGATCGGTGATGATCTGGGGGTGCTTCAGCAAGGCTGGAATCGGGCAGATTTGTCTTTGTGAAGGACTCATAAATCAAGCCACGTACAAGGTTGTACTGGAAGAACAACTAGCTTCCTTCTGCTCTGACAATGTTCCTCAACTCTGAGGATTGGTTTTTCCAGCAGGAAAATGCTCCATGCCACACAGCCAGGTCAATCAAGGTGTGGATGGAGGACCATCAGATCAAGACCCTGTCATGGCGAGCCCAATCTCCAGACCTGAACCCCATTGAAAACCTCTGGAATGTGATCAAGGG
>NC_140970.1:79476819-79484319 GCF_056783735.1 Eptatretus burgeri | reverse complement strand
AGAGGAGCGACCCCCGATTCCCTCCAAATTACGAGCGATTCAAATTAACCCCTTACGAGAAGTAAGATGGAGTCTCAAGGCGAGCAGGAGCCAGGGGTATTCGGTATGTGTAGTAATGTAGGATCCATGGCCCAGGTCGGTTCTTTTTATAATTATAACCCCACCACTAACTGTGGTCAGTGGGAGCGGCTTGAGCACGAACTTTGCCGGCAAACGGAGTCGCACAATGGCAGCGCGATCGCACCTCAGCGCAGCACGGAGCGGGCTGATATTAATGGCACAGCACGAGGCGTGAGCTCCCAGTCACCGGTTCAAGGCACGTGGTCATGGCATGTGCCATGGCAGGCGTGGCAGGATGACTATGCGAGCATTGGCAGGCTTCAGGCACAATTGGGGGATGTCTTGGAAAAGGTGAAGCGTTATGAAGAATATATCGAGGTGGTGCAAAGTTGAGTGGACGAGTCGCAACGGCACGCAGACGAGCTTCAGAAAAATTACGCGTACGGGGGGGACACAGCGATTGGACGATTTACTGGAACGAATTCGGTGGCAAAAACATGACTTGGCCAATAGAGTCGACAAACTATGTGGGAAAAAGAATTTGGTAGTGTTTTATACCCGTCAGTTGGAATATGCGAAGAGCAAACTGAACAAAAGAATAGAGGAACAGCAGATTGGTATCTCCCAGGAAAGGAAACAATGGGAGGAAGAATGGAAAACCGAGCTTGAAAAGAAACAAAAGGAGCACGACTTGGAAGTAAAACAATTAATGGAAAAATTATTGGAGGAAGCAAGGCGGTTCAAAGAACTGGAGGGGAGAGTGAGGGAAATACAGTTGGAAGAGAAAAAATGTGAACACGATGGGGGAGTTGGAACAATTGAAGGAAGAGATAAGAACAGGCAAACAGGAAAGAGAAAGCCTAGAATGGAAGATAAAAAGAGGAGAGAGACAACTGGAGGAAAGGACAGAGGAATTGCTGGAAAAGTCAGAACAGTTCAAAGAACTGCAGGGAGAAATGAGTGAAGAAGCACGCAAATTGAGAAAGGAATTGGAAAAGAAAGCTTCTGAGTTACAGAAACACCAAAACAAAGAGAGGGAATTACAAAACGAGTTGAGGATGGTGAGAGAAGAAAGAACGACAACAGAGAATGAAACGTTAAGGAACCACACTGTACAGATCAAACAGCTGGAAGCGAAGGCCCTGTTAAAGAATGAGATGCAAGAAAGAGTAATGATGGAAGAACGAATCAGACAGGAGAAGGAAATCAGCCAACTGAAGAAAACCATGAAACTGGAGAAGGAAAGACAGGAGAGGAAACAAGGAAGAGTAATGAGACAGCAGCGAATGAAACACAAAAAGGAGGTTAACCAAATGAAGCAAACAACGAAACTGGAGAAGGAAGGACAGTAGAGGAAACGAGGAAGAGTAATGAGACAGCAGCAAATGAAACACAAAAAGGAGATTAACCAAATGAAGCAAACCATGAAACTGGAGAAGGAAGGACAGGAGAGGAAACAAGGAAGAGTAATGAGACAGCAGCAAATGAAACACAAAAAGGAGATTAACCAAATGAAGCAAACCATGAAACTGGAAAAGGAAAGACAGGAGAGGGAACGAGGAAGAGTAATGAGACAGCAGCAAATGAAACACAAAAAGGAGATTAACCAAATGAAGCAAACCATGAAACTGGAGAAGGAAGGACAGGAGAGGAAACGAGGAAGAGTAGTGAGAGAACAGCGAATGAAACACAGGAAGGAAATGAGCCAATTGAAAGAAACAATGAGATTGGAAAACAAAGAGCAGGAGGAACAGTGGGAGAGAAAACAACAACTATATGAGTGTGAAATTGAACAACTAAAACTGAGAGCGAGATTGGAGTCAACGGAGATTGAGGAGCTCCGGAGGGAGAACGAACAGCTAATGGGGCTCAGAGAGAAAGAACGACTCAGATGGGAAGGAAAAAGGAACCAGGAAGAGAAAGAAATAAGGAACAAGGAGAGAAAATGTATAGAGACACGGGAGACAGAAAAAATAGAGGAGAGACTGCATGATAATGACGGGGTTAGAGACGCGCACACACACACACAGAGGGAGTGGAGGACCATGAGGGGGAGCTGGTGCACTGGGTGGAGACCCAGTATGAGCAGTGGGATAGCCTCCACCAGGAACGAGGGGAGGGAGTTTTCCCCCTTGAGGCGAGTCACGACCAGGTGAGTTCGGTCGTGTCGAGCGAGGTCGAGGGGAGGAGTGCTGCGAACGGGTGCACGCCGAGCTTGGGGGGTATAGAGGCCCCGGAGACCCTTGTGGGGACACGAATCTCCAGTGTGGTTGTCCAGGTGTGTGTGGTGCAGGGTGTGAGTGCGTCCCCGTGTGTGGAAGCGACCCCGTGTGTGAGTGGTGTGGTGGCAAGTGTGCCGAAGGGCGTGCTTCCTAGCACGCCGTGTGTAAGTGAGACACCGCGGGCGAGTGCCCCCGCGTGTGTGAGTGGTGTGGTTTGTGTGAGGGAAATGGCACGAGTGAGTGGAAGGCCGCGATTGAGTGGAGCCACGTGTGCGAGGGAGGTGGCATGCGTGAGTGAACGGCCGAGTGTGAGGGAGACCGTGTGTGAGAGAGCGGTATGTGAGGGAGATGGCGGTCGGCATGCGTGAGCATGCAGCCGCGTCTCCCGGTGTGAATGTGATGGAGTGGTGTGTGAGCGTCGTGACACGCAAGTGTGCGTGGGTTGAATGGCGACGACGACGGCAACAGAGGGACAAAAGCCGAGTAGCGGTTGTAGCTGTTTCGGGGACCGTGCCGGGTTCACCCAGCAGCGAGCGCGAGGTCCGTGCTGTGCAACGCACGAGGCCCCCACGTGCTCGCTTGCGGGAGTGAAGTCCCGGTCCGGAAACGCATGCGGTGGATTTGTCGATCCCGCGGACGGATAAAGTTTAGGCAGGATAACGGATTTGGACCGGACGGGTTCTCCACGCGAGCGGGTGTGTTCGGCTCCAACGGGCAGAGCACATGTGTTCGCGTGGGGAACCCCTCGAGACGTGAGGCTTGTGTTTTTTTTTATGCGCCGGGTGACGTCATAGCTGCGTGTGTGTGTGTGTGTGTGTGTGTGTGTGTGTGTGTGTGTGTGTGTGTGTGTGTGTGTGTGTGTGTGTGTGTGTGTGTGTGTGTGTGTGTGTGTGTGTGTGTGTGTGTGTGTGTGTGTGTGTGTGGTTGGAATCCGGCAGGAGGGTGAATCCCTGCCGGATGGTACCGTCCAAGAGGGACGAGGGACGCGAACAGCTGCCATGACGTCACGCCAAAGGTGCGCGGCTGTGAATTGCCGCGCTAGTGCGCGGGTTGCGAGTTACCGCGCTGGTGTTGCACATGTGAAAAAAGAAAAAAAAGGGGGAAAAGCAAGCCTCGCTTTCGGGTGCACAGGATCCCTGGGCAAGGGGTGGAAGACCCCCTGGCTTGGGCACAGGATGGAAACTAGTTTGGGGGAAGGGTTAGCTTAGTTAGACCAGCTCCATGGGGCAGGGGTAAGTCCTCATGGGGCCCGTGGAATGGATAGGTAGAGGGATTGTAGCCAGATTTAGTTGGGAAATAAAATGATTTATTTGGAGACAGTGACAGACTGTGGACGTGTAGTGGGGACGTAGCTTAGCTACGTAGTGTTAAAAGGAACGTGCTATAGTTTAAGGAAAGACGTGGGAGCACGAGTCAGTTAGGGGATGTAGTTCGAAGGGTGGCAGAGTTCAGCGGTGAGTGTGTTGAAGAGTTGGTGAGTGAAGTGGAAGCATGTGCTTGGTGAGTGAGTGAGGCCAGCAGGTCTGTGTGTGTGGAGCGAATGGGGAATGCATGGGGCGATGAGTGATTGGGGGGAGGAGTGACTCCCACTCAAGGGACCCCCAGGGTCAGTGTAGAGTGAGTTAGGGGGTGAGTCAAATTGACAAAATGGAGGTCGTTTTGTTGTTGGTGGGAAAGTAGGCTCGAAACCCGTTTGGAGGGGTGCAGGAGCCCTGTTGACGGGCTGGGAGCGTGGCTGCGAAAGGTGAGTATCGCTGAGTGGGTACCCCGGGCACCAGGCGAGTCGGCCGTAGTAGGCCAAGGGCCCATGGGGGGCCGGGATAGCGTAGTGGGCACGGGTGCGCCTGCTTGGTGCGGGGGCCCGGGGCGCCATTAGCCGCGTGGGCAGTGTTGTGGGCACGGGTGACCCTCGGAAAGGGGCCTGGGAAGCCAGCCTGCCACGTGTGCGTTTCAGGGGAGGTGCCATGGGGGGCACTCCCCGGTGTTTAGGGAGCTGGTAGGCTCGGAGGCAGTGTAGTGCCTGGGGGTGCCATCATAGGAGAATCGGCAGAGGGTCGTGCCTGCCAAGGGGAGCCACGCGTCCCAGCCATGAGACCGTGTGAGGGCACGGGAAGAAAATTGGGGGGCGAGGCCCGAAATTGTGAGGACACCAACACAGGCGACGGGAATCTGGGTTGTTAGAACCAATAGTTTAAGCGAGAGGCGCTTGTTGAAAGCCCCGGGGTAGTTTAACAGTTAAATGGATAGGGTAGAATAGGAAGTGTACCCCTCCGCACCATCCATCCCCTCGCTCTCGTTGTGGGCTGCTGGACCCACTTTGTGTTATAGATCGCTGAAGTCTGGGGAGGCCATTCTGAGGCTTCGTTGGGCCTCGACACAGGACGCTAGCTCTCCCTTGGTCCCCTCCGGGAAGGCAACGTAGGGGTTGGGAGTAGGCCAGGTGACAGGATAGGTTAGCCGAACAAGGACGATAAAGGGGGTTTGGGGACGATTTATAGTGGGGAAGTAAAAATAAAAACAACAAAAAAAAATAAGTTGGGGCTAAATTGGGGTTTGACAAATTAAGGGAGTGGGTATAGACAGTGACAGGCAAAGGCGATAGGTTGGGAGGGAGACCGTAGGGTAGGCCTGAGCCCGCCTTCCGAGTGGCCAGCACCACCGCACTCCCTCCACCAACCTCCACTGAACGGCAAAGGCTGGCCAGCTTCATCTGCTGGCTGCGTTGCTGCAAGGCCTGTGCCGGCCCACTTCATCGGCAGCTGTTGTTTTGCTGCAAGGCCTGTGCCGGCTGGATCGTCAGCAGCTGTTTACTTCAAGGCCTGTGCCTGCCAGTTCATCTGCCGGCTGTGTTTGCCTGCAGCGGCCCTGTTCTACAGGCTTTGTTTGCCTGCTGACTTTTCCATGCCATGCCCACTACCCCTGTTCACCAGCCCCGTTCAATTCTGCTTTGCCCCCCCACCCCCTGTTCATTTCCATGTGCGCCAGGATCAAAGCAACAGTTTGCAAGCTGCAAGAACTGCCCTGTTGGCAGCTACAACACGGGCCTGCAGTGGCAGCCCGTGCACCGTGTTTGCGTCCATCCATTCATCCATCCATCCATCCGTTGTTTTCATTGCGTGTGCCACTTGAGCTGGCACGGAGACTGCGTTTGTGCAGCCCGTGCACCGTTGTGGTTCACTGCGTTCAGTTCAAAAGGGAAGGCCTTGGACTGCGTGTGAGCAGCCGGCCACGTTCCCTGTCACCTGCATTGTTTGAGCCAGAGACTGCATGCGAGCAGCCTGGCTCCCTGCTAACTGCTTTCTTTTTGCAGAGTTCATTGATCCTGGGCCATGGTTTAGTGTGAAATTTGTAAGTTAAGGTTAAAGGCCCGGTCACACCTTGACGTTTTAGCCAGCGATGGCAACGTATTAAAATGTATGTAAAACGCTGGCTTACGTTGAACTTTTGATGTTTTTTTTTAAAGATTCGGATGTATTCATAGCAACTTGGTCTTATGTATAACGCATTGGTAACGGACACAGAATGTTTCGTTGTGTTATAGATAACTTATACCAACGAATGCTGAACCTGTTGTCGGCCTACACAACCGATGCCCAACGATAGTCTAACTTAGGCATAGCGCGTTGCACGCATCGCCGACGATGTCGTGACGTAGCCTATTAAAAGGCTGACGCACAACGATTCGAATCATAACTGCCGTAGAAATGGAAGTGTCAACATCGCGGTCACACCTTGGCGATCTTGCCAGCGTATGCCGACCTAAGAAAAATGTGTCTAAAACGTTGGGGCACGTCAAATACGGTATGAGTAAGTTTGGTATACGTGAGTAGAACGCTAAAGTACGCTATCATACGTCGTAGTAAGTAGAGTACGTCAAGAAATTTTAAACACGTTCAAAATTTTTGGACGTACTTGGCGTATGACACACGTTCCGCATGCGATGGGGATAAGTT
The DNA here is from genome assembly GCF_056783735.1 of Eptatretus burgeri. NCBI lineage: Eukaryota > Metazoa > Chordata > Myxini > Myxiniformes > Myxinidae > Eptatretus > Eptatretus burgeri. The sequence continues at coordinate 79,478,084 of NC_140970.1, read as the reverse complement.
TTACACACGATATGTGGACGCTTACACATGTCCACAAACGCTACTTATAAGCTACTCATAAGTCGAAACACGTCGCGGTAATGTCTTTTTTACGCGAAACTTATTTCTAACTTATGTTTGACGTGCTTTGAACCAATTCTTTACGTAGTCCCAACACACATCGACGTATGTAGACGTATTCCAATGACGTCTTCCGGTCGACAAAAAAAATAAATGAACGTGTTTCTAGCTTACAACTGCCATATAAAGACGTGTTCCCAGCGGTTTTGGGAATTGGTATATAAAAATGCTGCTCATAAAAGGGGAACCCAACAGTGTTTTCGAGTCCTTTTTGAGTCGATGTCCATGTCAGCAGTAACAGTATCAGTATTAGTATTAGTATTCGTAGTAGTTTGTTCATGTTGGCAGTAGTAGGCGAGTGTGAGGGGGACGGTGTGGGTTATGATGGATCGTCCTTGCGTCCGCGTGTCCACGGGAAGGAGACATCTTTTCACCATTGTTCGAAGTTCTTCGCGGCTAATTTTTTATGGGGCTTTTTCAACAATGAGCTATAGCTTGTTTTTACGAATCAGGTCTATTCATAACGGGTTGGACAAATGCACAATGAACTAATAATGTGCATAGAGCGCTTTGATTACTTATAGATACGATATACCAACGAATAATTATCGTGAAGCCGGCGTTCACAAATTATGCCCAACGACAGCCTAACTTATCCATATCGTGCGGCAGTTTATCTTTGCCGGTGACGTAGGGTTTGCTATTCATAGGCTGCCACTCAACGATTTAAATGGCTGCATCACCACAATTGAAAGTAGACGCTTGCGCTCAACAATTCGATTTTTTTTACACTCAGCGACTTTTAAACGGTACCACTCAGCTATTTTCATTGTTTACAATGAACGATTTAAATTGCTGTCACTCGCCTTTGTTTTTTGACGCTGGGGTTTTGAAATTTGAAGTGTTTCTTCTGAACGTGTTAAAACGCTCAAACTCGACTATTTTAAATAGACGCTGCCGATGGACAATTGCAATCATAGCCAAGCTAGACATCGAAGTGTGAACATCCTCGTCATGCCGAAGAAAAGTTTGAAGAATGCTGCAAATAAGTGTCCTGGCCGTGGCCGTGGACGCTGACGCAAGGACGATCCATTATACCGACGTCTTTCAGCCTATGAGTAACTTAAAAGTAACGTCTGTCGATGTGTGGCAACGATCGCGTAACGTGCCAACAACACGTTAATCATAGGTTAGAAATAAGTTTC
>NC_140970.1:79329319-79469319 GCF_056783735.1 Eptatretus burgeri | reverse complement strand
TATATATATATATATATATATATATATATATATATATATATATATATATATATACATATATATATATATATATATATATATATATATATATATATATATATATATATATACACGGCATCCGGCGTAAAACATGTGCCAAATCACTATGCGGATCATACGGATGATCTGATGTGGCAACCCCAAACGGGAGCAGCCGAAAGAAGAAGTATATATATATATATATATATATATATATATATATATATATATATATATATATATATATATATATATATAAATATATATACATGCATATATATCTTCTTCTTCTTCTTTCGGCTGCTCCCGTTGGGGGTCGCCACAGCGGATCATCCGTTATGATCTGCACACTGATTTGGCATAGGTTTTACGCCAGATGCCCTTCCTGACGCAACCCTGGTCGCCTCTAACGACACAGGGATAAGGATTGGGTTTCAGCATGATTCCGGGCTGCCCGACACCCTCTCATAGCACAGCCTAGCGCAGAGCAGAGCTTCCGTCCTCAAGCGATCCTCCAACCCAAGCCTCCGAGCAGCCGGATAACAGGCGCACGCCACTACGCCTGGGGGATATATATATATGTATGGATGTATGTATATATTATTGCGGATTCGCGCCCGCCGGCGTGCGGACGGCCACGTAACTCGAATCGCGGCACGTCGCCCACCGGACGGACAATCCCGTCGTGACCCTCTCGGACTAACGCCGGGAACTAGTCACGGGTGGACCTTTCGGCCTCACCACGATCGTGCCAATCGGCCCCCGCGTGGGATAGGGTTGCTCGCCAAATTCGACCTGCCTAAGTACCCACACGGAGGGTAGACCGGGCGATCGCATCTCGCCGCAGGTCGACTTCGGACACGGGCCACTTTAAGCGACCCGTTCCGTACTATCGGGATAACCGAGCGGTGTTATCGTCGGCCTCGACGGTTCGATTAATTATCGGGCGTTTTAGCCCACGACCAACCCTTTACGTGAAGTAAGATGGAGATTCAATAAAGGAAAAGACGAAGCGAAACGGGAAAACAGTTCAACATAAAGCACATTTAATTCGCGATGAACGGAAAGCACACATATACAATTACACCAAAAGCAACTGTAAAAGAAGAAGAAGAAACACACAATAATACACAAAAAGCAAATGTAAAAGCAAAACACAATGCAGAGCTAACCGACTACCGAGCACACGGCAACACTTATACAGTTTTACTTCACAGACGGCGCCGACAACACATATACCCAAAGCAAAAGAAAAAGGGACCACCCTCCACTATAAAGGGGGCAGACGGTCTGGGGCCGAGACCGCGTCGGGCCTACCCGTCTGATGATGAGCCGCAAAATGGCGGTGGCGCCCCGACTCCGCGGGCCTCGCGGACAGTGTCTGGAATGGGGTGGGAACGGGGCCCCCTTCTCGCACTATCTCAGCGCGGGGGGAAACAGGAGGGGGTTGTTGATGCTCGGGGGGAGGATATCTCCCTGTCTCGGGTCCCGCGACGAGCGTCTCCACCATGACCTCGGTCGCGTTGCCGGCCTCTCCCCTCCGCAGCTCCCCGACTCTGACACGAGCACCCCCTCGACCGCCTTCGCCGCTGCCACCTCTCCAACTCTCCACAGCTCCGTCCAACCGCCTTCTCCGACTCCTCTCCTGACTGGCTCTTCCCAACTCCACCGACTCCGAACTGCCTTGTTTGGCGAGCGAACGCAGCCCTTTATAGCCCCCGGGGCCTCGCTCCTTCGCCTTCGACCCTTTACCTCTGACCCTTCACCTCCGGCTGGCTCCCCATTGGACAGAGGAAAAGTGGGCGTGAATGCTTTTTGATCCACGAATCTGCATATAGCGACCACACTCCGACGCACCTGGAGGCGGGGCCAAATCGCCCCACGCTCGCCGATAGGACGGAACAGAAGTGGGCGTGAGTCGTTTTTGATCCGATTTATTCGGAAAGGCCGGCGCCTTTGCACCCGCTGCTCGGTGCGCGCCCTGCACGAGTCCAGGATCGGCGCCCACAAGCGGCGCGGAAATGGCGGTGATGCGATGGTTGCGAGAGCGAGATGTGACGGTAAAGGTCGTGGCTGTTGGCGTTGTTGTTGTTGTGAAGCGGCGTTGCGGCTGGTGGTTGTTGTGTGATGGTTGTTGAGACGTGGTTGGTGGTGGTAGTAATGGCGGCTGGTCCAAAATAAAGATAGTAAAAGAAAAACGGCTATCTAGAAGGGTCGCAGCCCGAATGAATGACATTTATTCCCTCGAAACAACGGGTTTGGGCCTAACTACACATATACTTACAGAGATATCTCACCTAAGGGACCTGAATGGTGGTTTGCGAATTTCGTCAACCACAACACCACCCCCTCCCCTTCTTACAGACTCGTCCCGAGTTGTCAAATTTTCGTGTGCCATCATGTGTAGTTCTCCCCTAGTACATTTTACCTACGGATCCCTGAGTGCGACATTCATGGTATTCGTGTCCCCAAAATAAATAACCTGAGGGCTGAGTAACTACCTAAACAAACTCACTCACACGGACGACTTAAATAAAATTGCCGGCGCTAAGACAGACATGCCGGGGGCGCACTCATATGTACAGTACATCTTAACCTTAACTTACAAATTTTACACTAAACCATGGCCCAGGATCAATGGACTCTGCAAAAAGAAAGCAGTTAGCAGGGAGCCAGGCTGCTCGCATGCAGTCTCTGACTCAAATAATGCAGGTGACAGGGAACATGGCCGGCTGCTCACTCGCAGTCCAAGGCCTTCCCTTTTGAAATGAACGCAGTGAACCACAACGTTGCATGGGCTGCACAAACGCAGTCTCCGTGCCAGCTCAAGTGGCACACGCAATGAGCACAACGAATGGATGGATGCAAACACGGTGCACGGGCCGCCACTGCAGGCCCGTGTTGTAGCTGCCAACAGGGCAGTTCTTGCAGCTTGCAAACTGTTGCTTTCTGATCCTGGCGCACATGGCAATGAACAGGGGGGGGGGGGCAAAAATTGAACGGGGCTGGTGAACAGGGGCAGTGGGCATGGCATGGCAAAGGTAGCAGGCAAACACAGCCCGCAGAAGAAGGCCGCTGCAGGCAAACACAGCCGGCAGACGAACTGGCCGGCACAGGCCTTGAAGAAAAACAGCCAGCCGGCAGATGAAGTGAGCCGGCACAGGCCTTGCAGCAACACAGCCAGCAGATGAAGTGGCCGGCACAGGCCTTGAAGCAAAACACGGCCAGCCGATGGCACAGGCCTTGCAGAAAACAGCTGCAGACGATCCGGCCGGCACAGGCCTTGCAGCACAGCAGCTGCAGACAATCCGACCGGCACAGGCCTTGCAGCACAGCAGCTGCAGACGATCCAGCCGGCACAGGCCTTGCAGCAAAACAACAGCTGCCGATGAAGTGGGCCGGCCTTTGCCTTGCAGCAACGCAGCCAGCAGATGAAGCTGGCCAGCCTTTGCCGTTCAGTGGAGGATGGTGGAGGGAGTGCGGTGGTGCTGGCCACTCGGAAGGCGGGCTCGGACCTACCCTACGGTCTCCCTCCCAACCTATCGCCTTTGCCTGTCACTGTCTATACCCACTCCCTTAATTTGTCAAACCCCAATTTAGCCCCAACTTATTTTTTTATTTTTACTTCCCCACTATAAATCGTCCCCTAACCCCCTTTATCGTCTTTGTTCGGCTAACCTATCCTGTCACCTAGCCTACTCCCAACCCCTACGTTCCCTTCCCGGAGGGGAATAAGGGAGAGCTAGCGTCCTGTGTCGAGGCCCAACGAAGCCTCAGGATGGCCTCCCCAGACTTCCACGATCTATAACCAAAGTGGGTCCAGCGGCCCACAACGAGAGCGAGGGGATGGATGGTGCGGAGGGGTGCATCTCCTAATCTACCCTAACCATTTAACTGTTAAACTACCCTGGGGCTTTCAACAAGCGCCTCTCACTTAAACTATTGGTTCTAACAACCCAGATTCCCGTTGCCTGTGTTGGTGTCCTCACAATTTCGGGCCTCGCCCCCCAATTTTCTCTCCGTGCCCTCACACGGTCTCATGGCTGGGAAACGTGGCTCCCTTTGGCAGGCACGACCCTCTGCCGAATCTCCCGCTATGGCACCCCCGGGCACTACACTGCCTCCGAGCCTACCAGCTCCCTAACACCGGGGAGTGCCCCCCATGGCACCTCCCCTGAAACGCACACGTGGCAGGCTGGCTTCCCAGGCCCCTTTCCGAGGGTCACCCGTGCCCACAACACTGCCCACGCGGCTAATGGCGCCCCGGGCCCCCGCACCAAGCAGGCGCACCCGTGCCCACTACGCTATCCCGGCCCCCCATGGGCCCTTGGCCTACCACGGCCGACTAGCCTGGTGCCCGGGGTACCCACTCAGCGATACTCACCTTTCGCAGCCACGCTCCCAGCCCGTCAACAGGGCTCCTGCACCCCTCCAAATGGGTTTCGAGCCTACACTCCCACCAACAACAAAACGACCTCCATTTTTAAATTTTACTAATCCCCTAACTCAATCTACACTGACCCCGGGGTCCCTTGGGCGGGAGTCACTCCTCCCCCCAATCACTCATCGCACCGTGCATTCCCTATTCGCTCCATTCACACAGACCCGCTGGCCTCACTCACTCATCATGTACTCACCTCACAACTCTTCAACACACACACCGCTGAACTCTGCCATCCTTCTAACTACCTCCCCTAACTAACTCGTGCTCCCACGTCGTCCCTTATACTACAGCACGTTCCATTTAACACTACGTAGCTAAGCTACGTCCCCACTACACATCCACAAGTCTGTCACTGTCTTCTAACTCAAAAAATCATTTTATTTCCCAACCTAAATCTGGCTACAATCCCCCTAACTAATCCATTCCACGGACTCCATGAGGACTTACCCCTGCCCCATGAAGTCGGTCTAACTAAGCTAACCCTTCCCCCTAACTAGTTTCCATCCTGTGCCCAGGGTAAGGGGGTCTTCCACCCCTTGCCCGGGAATCCTGTGCACCTGAAAGTGAGGCTTGTTTTTTTTTTTGTTTTTTTTTACATGCGCATCACCAGCGCGGCAACTCACAGCTCGCGCACTTTGCACCTGCCCGTGACGTCATGCAGCTGCACGTGTACCTCGTCCCTCCTTGGACGGTACCATCCGGCAGGGATACCCCTCCTGCCGGATTCCAACCCCACGTGCAGCCATGACGTCACCGTGCGCATAAAAAAAAACACAAGCCCCACGTCTCGAGGGGTTCCCCACGCGAACACATGTGCTTTGCCCGTTGGAGCTTAACACACACGATCGCGTGGAGAACCCGTCCGGTCCAAATCCGTAATCCTGCCTAAACTTTGTCCGTCCGCGGGATCGGCAAATCCACCGCTGGCGTTTCCGGACCGGGACTTCACTCTCGCAAGCGAGCACGTGGGGGCCTCATGCGTTGCACAGCACGGACCTCGTGCTCACTGCTGGGTGAACCCGGCACGGTCCCCGAAACAACTACAGCCGCTACTCGGCTTTCGTTCCTCTGTCGCCGTCGTCGTCTCCATTCAACACACGCATTCCTGCGTGTAACGACGCTCACAGTCCATTCCATCACATTCACCCTGGGAGACGCGGCTGCATGTTCACACATGCCGACCGACATCTCCCTTACACATAGCGACCTTGCACACGCTGTCTCTCTCACACTCGGCCGCTCACTCACGCATGCCATTTCCCTCACACGACCCATACCACTCACACGTGGTGCTCCATTCATACTGGCCGTTTCACTCACGCATGCCACCTCCCTCGCACACGTGGCTCCACTCACTCGCGGCCTTTCACTCACTCGTGCCATTTCCCTCACACAAACCATACGACTCACACACGCGGGGGCACTCATCCGCGGTGCCTCACTCATACACCGTGCCTCACTCACACACGCGGGGGCACTCATCCGCGGTGCCTCATCCACACACGGCGTGCTGGGAAGCACGCCCTTCTGCACACTTACCACCACACCACTCACACACGGGGTCGCTTCCACACACGGGGTCTTTGTCACCCACCCGGTCGCTCTCACACACGCCCTTGGACCCGCGCTATGCGTGCGTTGCAGCACGCATTTCGCCACACTCGTGAACACACACCTCGACACCACACACAACGGGACAACCACACTGGGGATTCCTGTCCCCACAAGGGTCTCCGGGGCCTCTATACCCCCCAAGCTCTCCGTACACCTGTCCATAGCACTCGTCCCCTCAACCTCGCAAAGCACGACCGAATCCACTTGGTCGTGACTCGCCTCAAGGGGGCATACTCCCTCCCCTCGTTCCTGGAGGAGGCCATCCAGCTGCTCGCACTGGGTCTCTACCCAGTCCGCCAGCTCACCCCCATTATCCTCCACCACCTCCGTGTGTGTGTGTGTGTGTGCGTCACTAACCTTGTCCAATTCACCCTCTATCTCCCGTGTCTCTATACATTTTATTCTTTCTGTCGTCTCCTCGTGTCTATTGGTCTCTGCTTCTTTCTGGCGTCTTTCCCTTATCTTTATGTAGGTCAACCTTGCTTTCTCCTTAAGTCGCTCCCGTCCTTCCCTGTTTTTCACTCCTTGCTCTTTCACGATCTCCGCGTACCTCATCCTTGCTTTCCGTATTAATTGTTCTTTTCTCTCCCTCCCAATTACTTTCACCTCGTCTCTTGTCTCCCGAATTATTTTTTCCTTACCCGCCTCCACCGCGGGCCCGACAGCCGTTGCACTCCCTCCCAGCTCGTTCGCTCCCACACGTGGAGTCGCCATTTTGAGCTCCCTGGCCACTGCCTTCATGCCCGCCTGCAGGCTTTGGCCCATGTTCTGCGTCTCACCCCGCAGCTTTTTCATTTCGAGTGCGTTTGTTTCCATTTTCGTTTTAATTTCGTTCATTTGCTTGTTCATGCCTTTTATTTCGTTTTTCATTTCATTTGTGTTTGTATCCATCCTCGCTGTCATTGCCGCCAGCATGGCGAATAGCTGGGCCATGTCGGGTGCGCTTGGGTGAGCCGATTCGGCTAGGATCGGGAGGTTTTGGCGGAGGGGGGGTGGGGAGGTGTCATACACCGCGGACGCCGCCGCACCTATTTCGGGCTCTGGGTTCAGTTGGACGAGTTCGTGTTCCTGCACAACCAACATTTCCTGCACGGGGTTTCCATCCTGGACCATGGATTCTACACATTCTACATCCATTTCTAATACCCCCGGCTCCCGCTCGCCTTGAGACGCCATCTTATTTCTCGTAAAGGGTTAATTTAGCTCGCTCGTAATTTGGAGGGAATCGGGGGTCGCTCCTCTCACCCCTGGACCGATTCCCGTGAATTTAGCTGGAGACAGGAGAGCCCGTTTTCCCGTTCTCCTATACCAGTGCCGCGAGGAGGGCGATGAGTTTATATCGCACGACCTGACACCAGTGTTGCGGATTCGCGCCCGCCGGCGTGCGGACGGCCACGTAACTCGAATCGCGGCATGTCGCCCACCGGACGGACAATCCCGTCGTGACCCTCTCGGACTAACGCCGGGAACTAGTCACGGGTGGACCTTTCGGCCTCACCACGATCGTGCCAATCGGCCCCCGCGTGGGATAGGGTTGCTCGCCAAATTCGACCTACCTAAGTACCCACACGGAGGGTAGACCGGGCGATCGCACCTCGCCGCAGGTCGACTTCGGACACGGGCCACTTTAAGCGACCCGTTCCGTACTATCGGGATAACCGAGCGGTGTTATCGTCGGCCTCGACGGCTCGATTAATTATCGGGCGTTTTAGCCCATGACCAACCCTTTACGTGAAGTAAGATGGAGATTCAATAAAGGAAAAGATTCAATAAAGGAACGAAGCGAAACGGGAAAACAGTTCAACATAAAGCACATTTATTTCGCGATGAACGGAAAGCACACATATACAATTACACCAAAAGCAAATGTAAAAGAAGAAGAAGAAACACACAATAATACACAAAAAGCAAATGTAAAAGCAAAACACAATGCAGAGCTAACCGACTACCGAGCACACGGCAACACTTATACAGTTTTACTTCACAGACGGCGCCGACAACACATATACCCAAAGCAAAAGAAAAAGGGACCACCCTCCACTATGAAGGGGGCAGACGGTCTGGGGCCGAGACCGCGTCGGGCCTACCCGTCTGATGATGAGCTGCAAAATGGTGGTGGCGCCCCGACTCCGCGGGCCTCGCGGACAGTGTCTGGAATGGGGTGGGAACGGGGCCCCCTTCTCGCACTATCTCAGCGCGGGGGGGAAACAGGAGGGGGTTGTTGATGCTCGGGGGAAGGAGGATATCACACTGTCTCGGGTCCCGCGACGAGCGTCTCCACCACGACCTCGGTCGCGTTGCCGGCCTCTCCCTCCGCAGCTCCCCGACTCTGACACGAGCACCCCCTCGACCGCCTTCGCCGCCGCCACCTCTCCAACTCTCCACAGCTCCGTCCAACCGCCTTCTCCGACTCCTCTCCTGACTGGCTCTTCCCAACTCCACCGACTCCGAACTGCCTTGTTTGGCGAGCGAACGCAGCCCTTTATAGCCCCCGGGGCCTTGCTCCTTCGCCTTCGACCCTTTACCTCTGACACTTCACCTCCGGCTGGCTCCCTATTGGACAGAGGAAAAGTGGGCATGAATGCTTTTTGATCCACGAATCTGCATATAGCGACCACACTCCGACGCACCTGGAGGCGGGGCCAAATCGCCCCACGCTCGCCAATAGGACGGAACAGAAGTGGGCGTGAGTCGTTTTTGATCCGATTTCTTCGGAAAGGCCGGCGCCTTTGCACCCGCTGCTCGGTGCGCGTCCTGCACGAGTCCAGGATTGGCGCCCACAAGCGGCGCGGAAATGGCGGATGCGATGGTTGCGAGAGCGAGATGTGACGGTAAAGGTCGTGGCTGTTGGCGTTGTTGTTGTTGTGAAGCGGCGTTGCGGCTGGTGGTTGTTGTGTGATGGCTGTTGAGACGTGGGTGGTGGTGGTAGTAATGGCGGCTGGTCCAAAATAAAGATAGTAAAAGAAAAACGGCTATCTAGAAGGGTCGCAGCCCGAATGAATGACATTTATTCCCTCGAAACAACGGGTTTGGGCCTAACTACACATATACTTACAGAGATATCTCACCGAAGGGACCTGAATGGTGGTTTGCGAATTTCGTCAACCACAACAATATGTATGTATAACAACAATATGTCAACCACAACAAACAGACTCAACTTCTCGTGTGATTAATGCAGTGCCTCTTGGTACACTACATTTCTGGTCTGATTGTTGGGAGCCATGATGCTGAGGTTTGCAGAGTTGCCAGTGCGAGATGCTGCCACATAAAACATTTCATGGGAGAAGCAGCTTGCAGAGACGTCAACCCCTATGGCCTTGAAAGTCTGGCCCTGTGACTTGTTCACCGTCATGGCAAAGCAAGGCTTAATGGGGAACTGTAGCCTGCGTAACTGGAATGTCAGTTCAGCATCAGAAGGCATCAGTGGTATCCTAGGGATGAGGACAACTTGACCTTTGTGAGGGCCGCAGGAGATGTTTGCCTTGATCACGTTCTCGTGCAGTCTTGTGACTGTGCACCGGGTGCCATTGGTGGTTTTCGGTGGCTCCAGGGACCTTAGTACCATGATGGGGGAGCCGACCTTCAGTTTAAGTCGGTGTGTTGGCATGCCTGTTAGCTCGAGGGAGTTGAGGAACTCCACAGGGTAGGTCTCCGCTTCCTCGTCGCTCATGGCACTGTCCACCAACTTGTACTGTTTGTCTTCTCCGGGGAACTCATTCATGAGCCAAGTGTTGAGGTGGTTGACATTGGTGTTAAGTGGAGAGGCGATGGCCCATTCTGCAAACCACTCCGGCCTGTTGTAGTTGGCTGCCAAGTTTTGGTAGACCTCCGCCTTGAGTTCTTCCAGTCTGACAACACACTTTCCATATACACATATCACCGGGGATCGCGCGGCACGAAGGCCAGGTGAGTAACGCACGATGGCTCACATGGCGGATGGCTTGAAAGCGAGCGCTTGGCGCGATCAACATGGCGACGTTATGCTTTAAATTATCGGCCAACGGAAGGGGACGAGCGAGTTGCAAACCACCGCCCTGGCGATTGCAAGGCCTATCGAGCCTTTGCACGAGTACCCGATCCCCGGCCAGGATGTAGCGAACATCCTCGTCCTGGGCAAAGGAGCACTAGTTTGGGGAAGGGTTTAGCGATAGATAGACCGCCCTCATGGGGATTGAGCAGTCCTCCATGGGGCCTGGTAAAATCAGTCAGGGGAATTTTAGTTTCGAATTTAGAAATGGATTGGAGACATGGACAGACATGGTATGTGTAGTGGGGATGTAGATTAGGTACGTCGAGTTAAATGGAACATGCAATTGAGTAAGGGATGGCGGGGAGCACGAGCTTAGTTCGGGGAATGTAGTTAGCGTCAGTGTTGGTGTAAATTGAAAAGAGAATAATATACGGTGAGTGAACGTGGGTCAGCGGGCCCGAGTGTGAGTGGAGTGAATGTGGAATGCATGGTGCGATCGAATGATTGGGGGGAGGAGTGAATCCCACCCAAGGGAACCCGGGGTTCGTGTAATGTTAGTTAGTGGGTTCCTTAAATTAACCAAAACGGATGTCGGTTTGTTGTTGGTGTCGAATGAAGGCATGAAACCTTTTGAAGGGTGCAGGAGTCTATTGACCGGCTGGGAGCGTGGCTGTGGAAATATGCGTACTGAGTAGAGGGCACCCCGGGCACCGAAGTAGTCGGCCAGAGTAGGCCATGGGTCCAAGAGACCGAGTTAGTGTAATGGGCACGGGTCGCCTATGGAAACGGGACCCGGAGCAACAAAATGCCACGAGGGCATCGACGGGGAAGATGCCAGGAAGGGCATCCCCCACATTCATAGGGAGTAGGTAGACTCGGAGACAGCCTCAGCGACCCGGGGGTGTCGAAGTTTGAGTTCGGCAGTTGGGTATCCCTGCCAATGGAGCCACGCTGCCCAGCCACGAAATTGTGCAAGAGCACGAGTGAAAATTTGCGGGCCAGGCCCAAATTAATAACGAACACCAACACAGGTGATGGGAATCGTGGTTGCTCGAACCAGTCGTTTAAAGAGACAGGCGTGTTGAAAATCCCCGGGGATAGATTAAAGTTTAATAAATTGTAGGACAGATAGGAAACGTGTACCCCTTCGCACCATCCATCCCTTCGCTGTTCGTCGGCCGCTGGACCCACCTTGGTAGTTTCTGAAACCTGTGGGAGTTATTCTGAGGCTGCATTGGGCCTCGAGACAGATTTACTTGTCTCTTCCTTAATCCCCTCAAAAAGGGATCTTAGGGATTGGGAGTAGTCAGTTTTGACAGGTTAGCCGAACAAGGCCAATAAAGGGGTTAGGGACACGCGTAATTATACAATTATAAAAAAAAAGTCAATTCCGTTGTGTTTGTTTCAAACGAATGGGGTGGGTTATGTACAAGGACAGGCATAGGCGTTAGGTTGGGGGGGGGGCGGGGGAGACCATAGGGTAGGTCGGAGCCCGTTTTCAGACCGGCCGGCACCACCGCACTCCCTCCACAACCTCACGAGACCAGACCGAGGCCGGCCAGCTTTGTGCGCCGACCTCCTGTTGTACTGCATCTTTCCTGGTCTGCGTTTGCCATGCCATGCTTTGCCTGCCTTTGCCTTGCCTCCATACCTGCCCATGCCTTTGTTTGCTTTCCCATGTCACAACCTTCCCCATGTGCTCCAGGACCATCTCTGAAAGTATTTGCAAGGACTGCCCTGCAGGCAGCCGCATTACTGGGGACTGCATTTGAGCAGCCCGGATACCTCCTCGTTGCATAAAGGCCAGTTTAAATGGACCGGGGACTGCACTGAGCAGCCTGGAGATCTTGTTGCATAAAGGCCAGTTCAAATGGCCTGCCGTGTTTGGGTGAGTTGCCTCCAGCAGCCGGAAAAAAAGGAAAGAAAGAAAAAGAAGAATTCAACGACAAACAAGGGACCTTTGAAGGCCCTAAAGACGTCTGACCATCCACAAATGTTGTCTTTGTTGTATTTTCTCTCCTCAAATCACGGGTCCTGAGCCATGGGTAGTGTAAATATTAGAAATGTACATAGTCCTAACCCACCTGTTGTTTGTTTAGCACTGGCAATGTAGTTAAGTTGTCTGAATGAGTCTGTTAGTTTAGTTACACAACGCACTAGGTTTTTTTATTTTTGGGACATGTATTCAAAATGTTGCACTCAGCGATCAGGAGGTAAAACGTACTAGTGGAAAACCTACACCTGCATGCCACACAAAAATTAACGACTCAGGTCGAGTCTATCAAAAAAAGGGGGGGTGGGTGTAGTGTTACGGATCTGGAAACCATATGCATTCAAACATACAGATGTCCCAAGAGTCAGTTATTCCGTTAAGTACATGTGAGACAGGTCCCTTCCTTTTGTCTAGTGGGAGAATCAAAGGTGTGCGTTGCGATGTCCTTTCAGGTAAGTTATTACATCTAACAACCATCCAACAAACCATCCAACGAACCCTCCAACGATCATCGAACAGACCATCCAACAACCAACCACGGTACCTTCCAGCACTTGCAACCCTTGCCTCGCTGGCCACAGTATACGGGGCAAAAACGTCCAGTCCACCGTTCCTTTGCGCTTCTACAAACGTTCCTTTTCAACGTTGGATCTTCCCCTTGATGAATCCACACGCGTGGAGGGGGGGGGGGCTCCTGGTTTGGTCGAGGTCCCGCCCAGAAAGGGCGGACCCCATGAGGCCCTGTCCAATCGGGGAGGACGGTGACGTCTGTTTCACCGAGCCCCCACCCCGTTCGGGGAGGTTCATAAAAATATGACGTGATCCTCAGAGTGAAAGTTTTTTGGAGGAGTTGAGTTATTTGGTGTGCGTCGTGCGGTTTGAGCTGGAGTCTGGGGCGTTCGAGTGGAGTTCTGCATTTGGCTGGCATTCGTTGGATATATATATATATATATATATATATATATATATATATATATATATATATATATATATATATATATATATATATATATATATATATATATATATATATATATATATATATATATACACACACATACACACATAAGGAGGAGTGAGGAGCGGTGGGGGAGTGAGGAGCGGTGGGGGAAGGGATGGCAGCTTGAGTGGAGGAGAAGAGAAGGCAGTGTGTGGGGAGGGGAAGGAAAGGCAGCATGAGGGGAGGGGAAGGGATGGCAGTGTGAGGGGAAAGGGAAGGCAGCGCACTGGGGGGTTACCAGACCATGAGTAACCAGAACATGCCCAATCGGGACAAAAAAAAATTCTCCGAAAAACAACACTTCTTTCAATGAAGTTGGAATTACTTGGAAATGACTGATTCAGGTTCACCACTCGATTCCTTTCAATTCCATAGTTGGAATCGATTCCACCCACCACGATTAAGCACTCAAGCAAGCACTCCAATGAAATTGTTGAGAAGGAAAGGCTGTCTGGGTCATACGAAACACCATCCTGAGATGACCACAGCTAAGCACAGAACTAATGTTTCAAAGTAAAGTTTATATACAGGGTGGAACAACATTCTAGAATCATCGGTTAATTTTTTTCCCCTGAAATCTGTTGTGTATGCCAACCGCCTGCAAACAACAGAGGCATTGAAAATATGTGTTCAAGAGGAATGTAACAATATCAGTTTGGATACACTGCATGCAGTCGTTGAAACTACAAAACATCGAGTTGATAACGACAAAGCACACCACGGATTACAATTTGAACATTTGCGAGAATATAAACTTTTGATTCCAGAATTGTTACACAAAAACAAAAATAGACAATTAACCTTCGATTCCAGAATTTTGTTACACACTGTATATAAACTTTATTTGAAAACAGTAGTTCTGTGTTTGGCTGTGACTGAGATGGTTTTTCCTCAGCTGTAAAAGGATGGCTTTAGCTTTATGCATTCAATTTGTATGACTCCATGCTTTGTTGAAAAGAACATGAAATCCTACACTACTGATGTACACCTTTTGCAAACCCACGTGAACATCGCAAGTCCCTTTTTTGGATGCACATCAGAATTCCCGAGTGACTGATCTGCTCCATGTAAACTGATAAGCAATGGGGGCATATTTTAATCACCAAAGACTTTGTTGATACTTCTTACCTGCAGCGTCTTCAACCACATTTCGTAATTCCGAGCTGGCATTCTGGCGTTTTTATGAACTTTTTAAATGTGATCAAATGTTAGATTGAGCTTACATACTTTGGGCATCATTAACAATGTAGTGTATGTATTACCAAGCTACATAAATGAACAAATTACCTTGATATTACGTTAGCCTTGATCTTGATTGGTCCTGCTGTGCTGACAATACCTTTCCCAGGGAGATGAAGAACCACCCTTCTCTCGAGGAAATCTTGCAGATTTCATCGATCAACAGATTGTTTCACAAAAGGGCTCCAAAACAATGCATTCAATTATAATCGAGAATCTAACAACCAAATTTGAAACGAAAGTTGTTCGTAAATGCACGTAACAACACGCCAGTGGCAGGAGCGACACATTTTGATTATTTTATTTACATGTCTGATGTTTCCAACGTAATAAAAATATAAAAAAATGTTGCGGGTCCAACCCTTGGAGGAAAAAAAGGAATTGAAGAAAATAAGACAACGCCATTTATCAAAATGTCACCGAAGGACAAAACAAGATCGTGAGAGAGTGCGTAAGCGATTAAGTACAATAGCATTTTCATGGAAAAAAGCTCGATATCAGGTCAATAAACCCAAAAAGCAGCCAACATTGCAATGTATAAAGTCAATCGTTCCTCCAGCTTTATGGAATATAGGCATCACTGCAATGTATATGCATGTATATGCATTAAGATATTTGAGAGTGCAGAATTTAACAAGTCATTTTATAATCAGCACTGTGTGCAGGCAATAGTCGCAGTTAAGTATTTTATAACGGCTTTGTCGTTAACCAGAGCCAGCTACGGGGAAGAGGCGTTCTAGCGGCATCTAAATAAAGCACTAACAGGCATTATCAACCCCGCAGGTAGCATTCGCATACTGAAGAGGTGCTTTTGTCCCAACCAAGCCATGCTATCTAAATTATATCATTTTTGATATATTAGTTTAAGTTAAAATATTAACAGTTTTATTTTAATTTATACAGTGCCTGTAGGATGCATTTTTCATGCAAGAACGTGTTTTCTTTAAAGCTTTCTATACATCCTTCATATATACATATAACCATTATACATTCAACCTTCACAACCAGAGCTTACAAATCGAAGTTCCGCTCTATCAGTCCGCTTTGCCTTGCCCTTACAAATCACATTAATCTCACAGCAACAGTAAATGTCATTCATTGCTCGTTCACCTATCCCCATCCATTCCAAAAATATTCAAAAGTGCATCGGAATACATAGAGAGAAGCTTAGCTTTCGGTGTCACGGTTTGGCAACCGGAGAGGAAAGCAGGGCCAGCCCCTTGGCATGCAAGGATCAGACACTTGAAAAGGCAGGGTTTGCAGCCAAGGGGGTAAAAGGTAGTAAGCAGAGTCTACAACACTACCAGGGCATAAGGGAAAAGTCACTCAATGTCCACAGTTACATCTCCAAAACTTTCAATCAGGCTCTGCATATTGCACATGTTACATACTGTACCACCCACGTTCCTTGCCAGGGCTCTCGCTTCATCCCATTAGCTCAGCGCTCTGTTAAAACCAATCCTTGAAAAGTCCTTCTGCTGGACATTGCCTTTGCTCTCTGCTTCTGTAATACATAGGACCTTTACAGTTCACCAACCTCAAAATAAAGCGCTATGAGAAGCCACCGATTTTGAAACATGTAACGGGAGGGTCCGGAAGCCAATTTTTCTCAATTGCGTACGTAAACGGAGTGGCACGATTACGTGGCACACACAGGTGTATGTGTGTGTGGTTTCCTGGGGCCTAGCATGAGATGGGGGAGCGCCGGGTAGAGCGTGAGGGTGTCAGTGTTCCGGGCTGCCCATCTACGAGTTTCCCACTTCGCGTTCCTGCTTTAGCTCCCTCATTCTGAAAGAAAAGGGTTTGACAGCAAGGATGGGTGGTGGGGGTGCAGGAAGGGGTGAGTGTAAGGGTTTCGTCAGGGGAACATACAAAGTTAGTTAAATCACGATCAGTTTCTTACTCTTTACAAGTAATGGTCAAAAGATTCAAGTGTTATCACAAACTCACCAGGTGACAAATCTCAACTCCCTCCGAAGAGAGAACAACATTACAACCAAAACAGTGATAAAATGAAAATTGAAGCTATTCCTCTGTTTGCCAATTCTGAAAAACTACTGACTGCAAGCAGGCAGAGCGACATGCATTGGTTTGAACGTTGTGTGTAGACAGGCATCGAATGGACATTGTAGGCAAGCAAAATTCAACCGGTGAACATGACGTCAGATTCCAAAGAGTATCAACTCTGGCCTAAAAGATCTAAAATTTCCCATCTGATTCAATTAACTGCATGGTGTTTCCTCATGCAGAAATCAGTGATACTTGACATCCATAATTCCACTGTTTATTATCTATCCTGAAAAAACACCCTCCAAGACGTGACATGTGATTTCAAATTGGTCATCAATGCTCGAAAAACAAAACAAAGGAAGAAGAATTGAAGCAGTGCTTGCAGACAACAAATGGGTGAAAAGGAACCTGATGTTTTCCAGCCACCTGTGCAAAGCTTTTCCCAGACCGATTCAATGGTAACCAAGTCGCCTGCCAAGGCGAGATGGCCTCAAGCCCTGCAGGTTTCGGATTTGAATGAGTGGTGAGATTGCCAAAAAAGAACGACCCACCACCATTTTCAAGTTTGATATGCGTACAAAAATAACTGTGCGATTATGGTATCACGTGGTGGTCTTGCCATTGACAAACAAATACCCACAATTTGATCCACGCATATATGATTAACTCACTATGTCCACATCCAAATGGGTAAATAGAGACACTTGGACATGCTTACGTGGTAAAATGAATTAAAAAAATATTTTTCAGAAAAGAAAACTCATCAATGAGTGTAAAAAGTTTCACAGTCAATTTCCAAACCCGAAGAGATCGGAAAAATACATTAATGTAAGAATAATTTGTGTTTCCGACGACAAGCAGTGGTGTATGACATATCCTTGTATCGCTGCCCTGTGGACAAGTTCTGCAGGGCAGGCCGAACAAGGTGCATCAGAGGCATGCAAACTGAACCATGGTAGGAGCCATGCGTGTTTGCGTACAGGCCCCAGCTATGGTCTTCAAACTGTGGTGGGCTATGCGATCTACAAACTCTTTAGCACCCCCTTCAACAGTGTTGAACTGACTCGCAGTGTCACATAATAAAACAAAACAGCATTTTCTGTTTTCTTTTTTTTAACTTTTAGAAATTTATTTTCATTTTGATTTTCACTTTGGGTTTCACTTATGTAAAAATTTTGAAATAAAAGAGCTTGTAGATTCAAACTCTGCCATTCATCTGCTCCTCTTTACTTGTGCCAGGGAAATGTCTCAAAATTTCTTGTGAAATTAGAGTCAGAAAAGTGAAGCTTCGCACGAAATGCCTTTGTAGCAATGCTCAATAACCTCAAGAGCATGCTGAATAAGACTGCCGAGGGGAGGAAGGGGAGGGGGGGAACCCTAGCTGTTTGGGAAATCAACGGATTGAGGATGGACAGGGTAAGAAGAGAGGAAGGTGAGAGAGGGAAGGGGAAGAGGAAGAGAGAGCTTGCTGCAAATGGTTGAGGGGCAGGCCCTACTTCTCGCTATGCACTTCCGAGCAGGGTGCGGCAGGCTGCGATGGACGGATGGGACTCGCAATATGCCATTCCACCATGCAAGCGGCTGAGATGTGCAGGTGGCAGTGAGAGGGAGACGCGAGCGAAGGGCAGAGCGAGTGTGTTGGGGGTGAGGGTGGGAGGGGGCGGGGAAACTGGCCAAAAAAGGCACTCACCCTTCGTAAATGTCTACTCTCCAGTATTGTTCTTTGGAAAGTTAGAAGAAAGAGTGGAAAGGTTTTGGTAATCTGCTATGGTTTTCCTCAAATCTACTTTCCTATGCGAATTGATGAATACAGAACCATTGTGTGAATCTGAATTTACTCAGGAACATAAAGGGAGCGTAAAAAAGAAAAGAAGTAAAAATCATGCTGGAAAAAACAAACAAACCAAAAACAACCCTGAAATTCTCCGTGTGGACACAAAACTCATTAAAATGCACACTTACCTGCTTCACATTTTCAAAACTCAAATTACTTCACGTGAAAAGGTTCTTTTTTTTTTAAAAGAAGGTACTTTGTCATCAGATTTCACAAATACAATAAAGTGGCGAGCTAGAACATTTGCCCGCACGATAACCATGAATGGAATCAATTTCGATGCTTACCTGTGACGACTTCTCCTTAAAAATCGCATGATTTTCCGTGCTGCCTGATCCTGATTCTTTGTTAGAAAATTCCCCCTGCAAGGAAAAATAGACAATAAAAAACTGATGGAAGAGTGGGACGGAAGGAATAATGAAGGTAAAGAATGGGACGGAAGGAATAATGAAGGTAAAGAATGGGATGGAGGGGATCATGAAGGTAGTCTTATGGAGGGATAATGAAAGTAAATGGTTTAAATTTTGTATGCAGACAAACATGGTGATATAGATTCACAATTTTATCACAAGCTTGCCAATATCTCTCACTTAATAACAATTAAGCAGTTGATGAACATACATTGTGTGACTAGATGGCAACATATTTGTTCAGATGAAGTCAATCCCATGTGGGCAAATAATGTTCCTTTCTTTGTGACTTGCTGGACCATGTAGATTGAGAGGGGAACAATATGTCATCCCGGAGGAAATGTTATCCCATCTTGAAGTCCTTGTCGTTTTACCACTCTGAACTTAAATAAAGCACATTCTATTCTTTGCTTTCCCGATTACTTGACTGAAACTCATCAAGATGTCGATCGTTTTTGCAAAATTGAATTTTTTTTTAATTTGAAGGTAAATTATAATGCAGGAAGTGGTATTCTTTTATTTAGTACAAACATGCAGGAGTGTGAGAGAGAGACAGTCATTCAGAATGACCCAGTAGCAAGGGAAGGGAAGGAGATAAGGAGGAGAGCAAAGGCAGGAAGAGATTCAGTTGATCAGGGACTTGGAATGCTGAAGGTTGTGGATAGTGGGGATAAGCAGAAGGAGACCGAGTGCAGAGTTTTGCATTGCAAGAAAATAATGAAGATACATGGGTATTGGCTCTGTATATTTTAAGCAACACATTGTTAAGGTGGATAGCTTGAGTGAGGTGAGAACACCAAATTGAGTGAGGTGAGAACGCATCATGGGTGAACGACCTGCAGTTGCAACAGAGAAACAGCACAATGACTAGTGGCCAGAGACTGAGAGCCATTAGGATGGACCCGACTGGAAAATAATTTTTTCTCGTTTTTGTTTTGGAGCTTATCATAAACTGATGCAATTACAACAGTCAATTAAATTTGTAAATCGGATTTTATCAGTTGCTATTCTTAATGGTAAGATTTGCACAGACAGATGAAGAACACATCACTAAACACTGCATCTAATGGACACATGCATTTTTGCTTTTGACAAATCGGTCATAATAATAAGTAGTCCCATAATTACCCAATTTAGCACTGTTAGGATATTTGACCGAGGTGTTTCTGTCAGCCCCCCGATATTTTCTTCTATTGGATATACGTTTACTTTTCCTCTTGACCCCTTTATTTTATTCCAGGCCATGTGCTGTCGGGATAATGGAGCCTGAGGGGACGTGACCTTTGACCTTTGACATCACTCATGGCCAGCGCTCGATGTGCCTGGAGGTCACATGGTAAGAGTGCAGCCAATAGGAGGAACCACAATGACGTCACGCTCAAAGCCGATAAAAGCCTTCGCCAGAACGTGCTGAGTCGGTCATGGTGCAAGTCTGGTGCAGCACAATCAAGTTGCAAGACAGAGCTCAGCAGAGTCAAGGTGCAAGATGGGGTGTAGTACAGTCAAGGTGCAGTTGAGGTTTGAGTTTGAATTGACATTCAACCCCAGTGGAGAGTTCAAGGAACAGCGTCAGCTTGAATGTCAATCAAGGTATGAGCTTCAGCAAGAGGAGTGACCAGCACACCTCAAGCTGTACCATTATCCTGTACCTCAAACAAAGGAAGACCCTCGTCTTTCAAATAATTTTCTTTCTCGTCAGCCAACTTTGAAACGTGGCTTGTCCAAGAACGATTGTGGCTGAGAGTGAGACCCAAAAGTTTGAGTGACTGAACCACTTGAAGACGATTGTTAATACAGTAGATGGGAGGGTTGGCTCGATGGTCCTTTTCGAGAGAAAGAGCGAGAGGGTGAGAGTTGTCAGGATTAAAAGACATATTCCAAATGTTTAATCAGTTCGTGATTCTAATAAGGTCTGTATAGAGGGAAGAGGTTGCTTCTTGCCTATCTGAAGGATGAGTAACATTATGGTAGAGGGTGAAGTCATCAGCAAAGAGATAAAGAGGATTTTTCAGAGTCAGATAGATCATTGAAGAAGATTAGGAATAGCACTGGTCCCTGAACCCTGCCTTGGGGCACTCCAGCCTTGACAGGGAGAGGAAATGAGAGAAGCCCATTGAGAGCCATGCGTTAGCTACTACAGTAAACTAAGTCAGGAAGCCATGTGTGGAGTTGGCCCTGGGCTCCATAGGCAGAGTTTGGAGAGGAAGGTGGGGTTCCAGACGGTATATAATGTTTGAGATATGTGTAAAGAGATGACCCTGATCTCATGTCTGACATCGAGCTGATGGTTCGGATTTAGATGAGGTCATTGGAGAAAAAGAAGGATTTCATGTCAACTGTGATGATGGATTCCATGATTTTGCTGATGATTGGAATTAAGCTGATAGGTCTGCAGTTAAGGGGATCTGTTTTTGAACCTTTTTACCTCTGCCACCAAAGGTGGATGGAACTTGTTTTCACCCCTGTCTGTCTGTGAACAGGAATCTCAAAAAGTTAAGGACAGATTCAGGCAAAACTTGGTGGACAGGTTGGGTGTGTGACAAGGACAAATCGGTTCGATTTTGATGAAGATCCGAATCCAGATCCAGACACGATATTTAAAAAAAAATTTTCAGTGATTCTTCACCATTGAGAGATGGGGCGGAAAGCGATACATCGCATAATATTTCAAAAAGTTGTGGACGAGTTATGACAAAACGAGGTGGGTGACTTGGTTAGGTGACAAGAACAAGCAGATTAGATTTTGGTTCAGGTCCGGATCCAGATCCGGCCTTTCGGTGGGATACAAAATGTAAACTGTTCAGCCTGGTGGAGGTATGCTCTCGACCGATTGCCATTCTAGTTTATGTAACACGGTGATGTTTGCTGACTTTCAAGCAGATGGAAGCTGACCTAGGGCAAACAATAGGCTGAACAGAGCAGAAAGAGGATGTGTATGAAGAAGAGCATAGCAGGTTTTTAGAACACGTGTGTTGATTCCATCCAGGCCAGTTGCAGAATCAGAGTTGAGGGTTGGCAGGAACTTCTCCACTTTCTCAGGTGAGGAGAATTTGGGTGCCACTGTAGGCACAGAGCGAGGGGTTGGGAACACATGATTTGGAAGCCAATACAGAATTGAGACATTCAGCCTTCTCACAAGCAGAGTTGGCTCTCGTACCATTTGAGGTGAGAGAAGGGATGGAAGGGGAGCATATTCCAGAGACAGACCTCACAAGATTTTAGAGGAGGGAGACAAGTTTGAAAGTTTAATTTTGATGTTGGTTAGATGTTGTTTCCTGGCCATCCTGAGAGTGGACACACACTTGTTACAGGCTTTCTGGAGTAATCTGAGGTTGCCAGATTTGTTTTCCAGGAAGAGAAGACAAGTTTCAAGTTAACTGTCTCACTGCAGGATAGTGTATCGTGGATGGGAGGAAGGATATGAGAAACGAAGACCATGTGGGATGGATCTAGTCTCATAATAGAGTGAGAGTAGGTTTCTGTGGAAGAATTCCCATGCTCAGTTAATATCAGGGGCAGCAGATATGAGAGACCAGCCCTGAAGTGAGATTGTGGCTTCCTGTCCCTGCTGGTCTATCTGAGTGAACTGTGAGACTCGCTGGCACTGAGGCAGCTCTCTGAGAAGAGCCAGAGAGATGTTGACTTTCACAAGTATATGATAAGATGAACCAAATGGGGCAGAGGAAGAACAGGAGACATTATCAGGAAAGTTGGTCATTAGCAATTACAGAAGAAAGATTTGCATGTGCAGAAATCTGGGTTGGAAAGTTCACAGATTGATTCAGGCCCAGAGTCACCAAAGTTCTTTGTTGCAGTGTCATGGCTGGTGAGAGAGGTGCATGTTCCCTGAGAGAGAATATGTAAATGGAGTCTTCACTGTAAAAGAGGCAATTATCACTGCAACAAACAGACAAACAAAGGTGCGAGTGGAAGGAAGTCGCAGCCAAAAGTACTCCTGGGGTTTGGAGGAGGAAAAGCAGCACAT
This sequence comes from Eptatretus burgeri, assembly GCF_056783735.1. NCBI lineage: Eukaryota > Metazoa > Chordata > Myxini > Myxiniformes > Myxinidae > Eptatretus > Eptatretus burgeri. The sequence goes on along the minus strand of NC_140970.1, from coordinate 79,446,799 downwards.
GGGTAGTGATAAATGGAGTTCTTCGTCTAGACTCTAGAGTGAAACTCCGCTGCCAGACCGGGCTTCAGACCTATTAAACCGGAGGAGCCAATAGCCAGGGAGGGATACTAAGGAGTCAGGAATGTTCTGCGGGAGGAAGGATTCTGTTAAACAGATTACACTGGTCAACAATTTTTTACTTTCTGAATGTTGTCTAGATTTCTACAAGTGAATTAGGGTATTCTGGCACTGCTGAATCAGGAAATGGCATCCGTTTCTCTCCATCAGGTCAGGTTTTTGTGCTAAGTTGATTTGAAAAAAATCAGATCTTGTGACAAAATCAATTACATTTTTGTGGCATTATCAGCTGATTTTTGTCAACACATATCATCCTAAACATGTTTTTAAGAAAAAAAAATGTTTTGCCAACAACATTTATTGATTACATGATAGAAACATCGATTACTGTCATCTGAATGGTGGGCATTGATAAAGGTAAGTACAAGTAAATTGCATGTTGCGTCACCACTGTTCAAACTTCAGGGCTTGAACTTCCGTTTCTTCGAACTCCTGGAATGTTCAGCGGCAGGGAGGTCTCTCTTCAGATTCCAACAGTAGTCAGCCATCATGACTGCGTCCCAGCGACCCTGATACCTGGTCTCCATCTCCTTCATGTCCTGATGGAATCTCTCCCCCTGCTCGTCACTCATTGAACCCAGGTTCTCAGGAAACCGGTTCATATGTGAAAATAGGTAGTGCATCTTGATGCTCATGTTGCAGCCCAGGTTTCTGAAAGCAGTCAGCATGTTGTTGACAAGTTCTGCATAGTTTCTGGCCTTATTGTTGCCAAGAAAGTTCTTCACTACCAAAACAAATGTCTTCCACGCTTCCAGTTCCACTTCGTTCATTGAGTTTTTGAACTCTGGATCTCTGATGAGCTGACGGATCTGAGAACCATCAAAGATGCCAGCTTTCAACTTCTCCATGGTCAATCCTGGAAAAGCCTGGCACAAGTAAGTGAAGCAGTCACCATCTTTGTCCAGAGCCTTGGTGAACTGCTTGATTAAGCCGAGCTTGATGTGCAGCGGTGGGAAGAGTATTCTGTCTCTGTCCACCAGAGGGTCGTTGATGACGTTCCTTTCTTTGCATGGCACCAATTCCTCCCGCACAGGCCAGTCCTTCTTCGTGTAATGCTGAGCACGGTCCCTACTATCCCACATGCACAGAAAACATGGGTACTTGGTGAAGCCAGACTGTTGTCCCAACAAAAAGTTCACCATCTTCAGGTCAACACAAATAAACCACTTATGCTGATCATAACCAATTTTCTCCAGCACGTACTTCACCGCTTCATACTTCTCCTTCAGTGTAGTCGAGTGAGCGATGGGTACAGAGGCAAACTGGTTGCCGTTGTGTAGCAGAACACATTTCAGTGATCGCTTGCTGCTGTCAATGAACAGTCTCCAATCTTTGGGTTCGTACTGTGGCACTCCAAGCTTGAGCAGAAGCGCATGTCATAAATTGGCGCATGTAGGTATTGTACATTCTTCAGAGTTCGTTATTTCAAGAAATACAACTTTTTGTATCACATTATTACAAAATCTGCCCCATTAACTTTAGTTTTGATCCACGAACTTTATGCTTTGCCTCACCAATTTTTGGAAGATTTTGAGGTTTTATGACTTCAAACTGATCCCTTTTCGACATAATCACCCAGAACTATCGTACCTGAATACTTCTTGTCATTAAAATAATTATTTCCAATCAAAACAATTATTTGACATGACATTTTACCCCCACCAACTTCTTCTAAAATGCTCCACACATGCGTACATGTGAACAAAAATGTAAAAAACGACATGTGGCCATATCTCAAAAACTTGACCTGATTGAACAAAACTAATGTGAGTTTTGGATTCAGCGCATCAGATTCGTCCTAAATCAGCTTAAAAAATGCAGACAACAAATTTGTTGTTGACCAGTGTTATTTATTGGCAGCGGCATGGATTAAGAGGTCGGTCAGGTTGGAGTAGAGATGTTGGATGTTTGAGGTCCATGCAGTAAGGGACAGGGGAGGAGGCACTGTTGGCAGAGTGCAATGTAGAAAGGGGGTGGGGAAACTACAAGAGTAGCCAGGGGTTGGAGGGGGCTGGGAGGGTGTGGGGTGAGGGCGAAATGGGGTGGGGCAAGGGAAAGATGGGAAAGGGTAGGGCGATGGGGAAGATGGGAGGAGGTGTGGTGAGGGAGAAGATGAAAAAGAGGAAGAAGTGAGGGGAGGGTGAGGGGGAAGCTGTGAGTTCGTGGGGTGAGAGGGAAGCAGTGAGAGGGTGGGTGAGGTGGAAGCATAAATGGAGAACATGAAGTGGAAAGATGCTAAAGAGGGGGACAAGGAGATACAGTGGGGTTTGGAGGATGCAGACTTGTCGGAGATGATGAGGGAGAGGGTACTGACATGAAGGGGTTTGACACCATTAATGGACATGAAGAGGAGATTTTGACCACTTCTCATGATTCCCAATTTTTATATATGGAGATAGACATCAAGAAAGGGGTAAAATGAATGCTTGTTGATAAATAATGAAGGAAAGAAATACAGGCAGAATGAGTCCATGATATCTTTTTTGAAGTGAGGAGGATGTTCAGGAGCGTGAAAGGACAACACTTGAAATAAAGAAAGCAGAACGAAGCAAGCGACATCAGACCATAGAAAGCATTTGCATGCCTACTTGCTGCGGCCTTGGTGAGTAGGCCAGACACTCAAAGGGACACAGATTTGACAATACACCACAACAAGGTAAGATTAAACATGTAAAATTAGACTAAAACATAACCAGCAACACACGGACGAAAAGATAACAGATAGCTACGACAGATCGTGTCTGGAAAACTTAGCTTTGATGAACTGGAGGGAGGCACTGCATGACCCAATGTCCAACCACTCAGACATGGAACCAGAAATGATTTAGCTCCAAGATGAGCATTGAGATCACATTTGCCTACATTCTAGAATAAGCAGTACCATGATTCCTTTCACCCTAATTGTTATTGCTTTATTGTGCCCCCTCCCTGTATTTCTTTATTTAATTATTTCCCATTTCATTGATGTAGCTTTTGGGACATGATCACACCTTCAGCGTTATTAAATTATTTGTGGATATAAGCATACCAAGATGTTGATGGACAGTATAATTTAATAACTGCAATTTTCCGTGCTCATTTTCCTATGCTCGAAGCTCTTGCACGCACACACACAATTTGCCTCCTGATCGGGTGTTCTGCAGAGATTTTCTCTGGCGAGAACGGGTCTAACTCCTTAGGGAAAGACTGGCACCATTACAATACCATTGGGCATATCATTCCGCTGCAGTGACAAAATCAACGGAGCTCATTGCAGCCTGACTGGAACCAAACCAATCCACCCCACACATCATAAAAGGCATTTTAAAAATCCTCGCACAACACAAAAATATAATTATGTGAAAATACCAAGGCTCATATCCTCGAAGTGGTACTTATGGTTCAGTAATTTGAAAATTAGCCTTTCATTAAGGCCAATGAGTAATAATAAAATAATAATAATAAAAATAATTGGATTTATTTAGCACCTTTTACCGATGGATACAAGGCGTTCACAGAAAAAGAAAGAGAGAAAGAAATGGGTGGGGATGGGGGTGAAAGAGCAAATGCAAGTTCTGCCTTGCCTATGAGGCACTCAATCTGCAATACACTTCTTGAAGAAAAATTGGAGGGAGACGATGAAAGAGAAGATGGAGGTGCTGCCCATGAGGCGCTCAAAGTCACAATACACTTTGAAAAGGAAAATTCCAACCGCATGGTTAATCCTTGCAGAACTGTCTCCGGCGATGCCTTATCGTAGTTTGTTTTAATCACTCAACAACCTCACTGGCGACGCCCTCCATGATTGGTAATAGTCCTGGTCAGGGATGAGTCCACACTTCCTCACTATCTCCATGATTAGTCAAGGCTCAGGGCTTAGAAATAAATGGCTTGGAAAGAGAAGGAATGAGAGTTCATAGAACCAGTTACCCTGAGCAGTCTTGAGAAAAAGGACATCCGAAGGGTCTTTTCAACTCTTGCTTTGCGTTTCTGAGCATAATCTGAATTAACTTTCTTCATGAACTTTGAATAACAGGCGCGATGGCAACCATACGAAGCCGATGTGGCAAATGGAACACTCCAGAAATGAACCTCTGCCAACCCTTCTCGGAGAAACTGACGATTTTAGAACGATCTTTGAGAAAAAGATGCACAAAACACACATATCTTTTAGACGAAGCGAGCTCTGTCTTTGTATCACTCGGCACCACCAATTTCATCTCGTTGCTCCTCCACCCTCAAAGCGCTCAGCAAATTTGATTAGTCGAGATGGCATAAAATTTTGCCCAAGTATTGCTAAACTGAAGGTTTTTGGAAGTGCAAGCAAGGCAATTTATTTTTTGGAAGTTACATCACATTATTCAACATGTTAGTTTTTAGTGCCTGTTGTTTGTGTCCTTAATGACATCCCCCAAAACAGTAAATTTCTTGTTTGGAATGATTTTCAATTTTGTTTGACTGCCAGACTGACAAAGACTGAACGAATTGCTATACCGCGTGCGAGTGTGCAGCACACTCGGGACGGAATACTTTAAAATTTTGCGAAATTCAGAGCCAAAGTACTGCTCAACTGCAGGTTTATGTTCCGATTCATGCTCTGATTCGTGTTCCACAATGCTCAAAATATGGCATTAAAAAGAAATTAAGTAGTTCCTCGATCATCGACTGACACCTGTCAGACAGACAGAGTGAACCAATTGCAGAACTCAGCTTTGCGCTATGTGCACGGCGTAATGATAAAGGACAGTATCTTACTGCATCGATCATTTTCGATAATTCACCGGTTATAGAAGAACAACAAAAACGCTGAGAGACAATCACTACTCTGCAGCCAATGTTCTTGGTTTGTGAGCGCAGAGAAATCTCTTCTCTCACACACACACACACACACACACACACACACACACACACACACACACACACACACACACACACACACACACACACACACACACACACACACACACACACACACACACACACACACACACACACACGGGAGTCCGGTATCTTCCTTCTCCAAATCAATCTGCATGACCACATCTCTGTGACATCATATGGATGCTTGTGTACAACGCAAAAATCAGCACGTCCACTACAAACCTGCCAGCTAGGAGCTGAAGCCACATAGCTGGCATCAGGTTTCAGAAGGGAGAGGGTGCAAGTTTTGAAAACAGTTCTGCCGTTTGTGTTAGAGACAGACAGGATGAGAGAGAGAGAGCAGAAACTGAAGCAGCTTCATGTTTGTAAGTTCACAATCTGCAAGCATTGGCCCACCTGCCTTAAACCTGTGCCATTCTGAACGTTTTATGATGAAGGTGAATGGAGCATCAGATGAGAAGTAAGAGGAAGCAATGGCTTCAGTGGCTAATGGAATCCTCATTAAGTGGGATAGTCAAGTAAGCTAATGGAGGTAATTTTGGAGAGGTGTTCAGCCCGAGATAAGTCGTGGCAATTGTTCAAGTGGATGAGCTCCAGACTCTACTTATGACTATGTTGGTTGCTTAAGGATTTGCTGATCTATGTATGTGACTTGCCAGTGTTTAATTTCAAATCGCTGTCCAGTTTCTTATTCTCTCAAGATGCAAAGACAAATTCAGTCTGCATTATGATTCAGAGGATATTCCAGAGAGGATGAGTGGTCCAAGAATAGACCTAATCTCAGGATGCTTTTTTTTGGAGTTGCCAGTCTCTAATAGTCAAAAAGGAGAGATAATTCCATGAAGAGAATCAAGTTGTTTGCATGCACAAAAAAATTGTCAGACAGTCAAGAAGAAGACCCTGAGTGCAACTGACAGACAGCTTGCTCAGGCATTTATCCCTTGCCAAGGTAGTACTGGGAAACATGTCTGAAGAAGAGTGAGCAGGAGGGAAATCAAGGAGATCAAATAGTTTGTGATGAGATTGATTCCTAATATGAGAAGTCCAACCAGGTTGTAAAAATGATACGTCTTTATATCCTTCTTATGAATGAATAAAAGTCGTGTTTGAATGTTTCCATGATGAAGACAGATGGATCTCAAAAATGTATCTTCAAAAGAACAGCAGGCAATGTAAACAAGTTTTTGAGGATCAAAGCATTGATTCCATCTGGACAGTTGTGGAAGAGGTTTTTTGTTTGGCCAAAAACCTTTTCATGTGAAAGTCAACATATTTCAGGAGATGTTTAATTAACTGATTTAATTTCACTTTTGATACAGTATGTTTTATACCAAGTCACTAAAAGTGATAATGACAGTTTTCATTCACAGTATCAATCCCACTTTCACACAAACATTGACACAAGTACCAAGTGCAGATATCTCATAACTGACTGCAGGAAAGTGTCTTGCTTTTATTTTTTCTTGAATGATCATGGGATATTTTACAGGAGCTGTGGATTGTGAAAAAGAATGAAAGGAAGAAGATTGACAGTTTTGAAATGTGGTGCTGGAGACGAATATAAAAAATTCCATGGACTACAAGAAGAACAAACAAATCAGTGCTTGAAGAAATAAGACCACCATGTACATGACAAGTACTGATGCTAAAATATATATTTGTCATGCTTTGGACACATCATGCGTACAGAAAACAAAAGTCTGGAGAACTCAACCATGCTGGGTATGGTTGAGGGAAGACGAGGAAGAGACGGAGCTTGTATATGCTAGATGGATGGGGTAAAGGCTGCAACCAAGCTGTAGTGCAGGATCGGGATGTTTGGAGAAATCTGATCATGAATGTCATCAGAAGTCGGTCATGACTTGACGGAAGTTGATTTTGATTTAATGGGTATTATCTTTCAAGTCTTATCAACAATCTATTTATTTTATACACTTCCGATAAGAACAAGGAATTGACTTCAATGTGTGGAATAAAAAAAGTGATGCAATAATATTTCCCCCTGCTGTATTTCTTCAGATCAACAACAAATATGGATTCCATCACTTTACTGATGATGGAAAGGAGATGCAATGATCTGTAAAGTCATCTTTTCATTTTTATGCAATTATTTGTATGCATCTTAAACTACTGATATCATTGAGGTATTTAACATCAACTCAGTTTCCAAAAAGAATGAATGTTCTTAAGATAATATTGCAAACCCAAGGCACAAAATGTCTCTCACTGCAGCAAAATGCTAGATGGAGTTTCTTGTCAAACATAAACAGTTACGGTGAAACTTACACAGAAATAGGGTGACATTTCATGGAAAACTACAGCTGGGTACAAAAGTCTGCATCCAGTAGCAAATTTATTAAATTGGATGTGATAACAAAGGAAATCATCATAAAATGAAATGAAAAGCACTTTCTTGAGATTCCCAATAACTTTTAGGGATATAGCAACAGTCGTTATAATAGCAAAAATCAAATATGTTTTTACATATAATCAATAATATCAGTGTGACCCCCTTTGCCTAAGTGAGAACTGCTTCAACTCGACTTGGCATTGATTTGATTCGTTTACAGATTATGTTTCAGTGAATCTTTTCCCAACAATGTTGTAATGAACCCCAGAGCATAGTCAGACTGCACACGTAAATTTTAACTCTCTCAAACGTATTGACTGTTCGTTTATTCTGTGAAGACAAAGTTTCAGACAATAATAACTCTAATAAATGAAATAATATGAATAAATATCAATATTATGAAATATTGTGGTTTGAAATCATGGCACGAGAATGCTTGGCATTGATGCAAATGGACTCAGACTTTTGGACATAACTGTATATAATCAGCAAAGACTTGGTGGGGTAGAGGTAGGCAAGTCTTTTTCCATAAAGATTGCTTGAAAATTTAACTTAAAAGTATACTTTAGAAGTGTTACACTATGAAAGATGAACAAGTTTATTATTAGGTATCCTGGCATCCTTACCCCTCACCCATTGCAATATCCACCTTTTGGAGTGGGAGCTGGCCCACCTCATCCTCTGCTGTAGGCTCAGAGCTCCGCGGCGCCCTTGCTTCAGCTTTTCGTACTCCTTGTAGCTGCGATAGTACTGCTGGATGAGCACAGCAGCACGGCGGCTCTGCTGGAAACGCTTCTGCTCGTAGTAGCTGCGGAACTTGCTCTGGATTAAAATGGCTGCCTGTGTCATCTTCTTGTAGAGTGCATACTGTTAGAGTATGGGGGTGGCCAGCAGGGAAGGGTGGTTATGGGGGTCACAAGCACTGGAGAGAGGGCATCATAGTAAAAATGCATTTCTGCTCTGATGTGTCTTTCTTTTATAATGTATCCTTGTGTTGCTAAAGCAGAACTTTATCTTGTTACATGTGGGATCTCTGCAAAGAGAGGTAAAAAATGAACAAAAAAAAAATAAAACACGGATAAAGAGGTGCACAGTGATCTTGAGTTCCTGGCTCAACAATGAGATCAAAGAGAAAAACCCTCAAGGAATGTGTAACAGGATTGCAAGCATGAATCATGCTGTAAACTCCTAGACTTCTGGCCGGCTCCAAGTCAATCAATACAAATTATGCTCTTACATCATGACCAATGTCTGATGATACCCAATGGAGTGGAACAAAAGTGTGAGAGAAAAGACGAGTAGGATAAAACATGTAAATAGATTACCTTGAGAGCTATCCATGTCAGCTTTAAATTGCCACAAAAGGGAAAACACAAGTTAAACATTTAGCATGAGCAGTCCTTGATATGCATTGCTATTTCAAAAGGACATGGCACCATCTACAAACTGCGATCTAAGCACATTCCTCACGATCATGTTGACATCACATATCATTCTTCCTTTGCTCTGGACACACTAAAGAGTTTTAAAACACATAAAAACAATATAAGTAAGGGAGGATTAAGCGAGTTTTCACTACCTGCTTGTACTTGCGATAGCAGCGCTGGATCACAGCCGCGGCCATGTCTTGCTGCTCCCGGAGACGTCGGCCATGTGACGTGCAGCGCTGCTCATTGGGCGCAAGCACGCTGCGGCCGCATGCTTCACTTGCACACCGCTGTGAAGTAAAAGGCAGCCTTACTTTACCGATCAACACACTTCTATCATTCCACCCAACATCGGATGTACTCCATGCAAATTAAGAGATAAATAGCTGTGAGGTGGCAAAGCCACTCACTGGCTTACTTTAATTTATCATGAGATCACAAGAAAGTAATAAATAGAAAACAGCAAGAAAACCAGTTTTACATCTCATTCAAAGGTCCATGCCCAACTTGTCTGGAAACAGAAGTGATACAAAATACCTCAGCTGAATCATCATCTTATGCAGCATTAGTTCCTTTGACTCCTTCATGAAACCCCCTCCCCGGCCTGACTCCCCCATCCTCAAGCCTCACCTTGTACTTGCGGAATGCTGTTTGGATGATGCGTGCTGCCTCATACAGTTCACGTTGTTCATGTTCCGAAAGCGTAAGCTGTGAGAACTCGTTCTCCATCTTGCCATTGTTGGAGGCATTGAGGAAGGCCGACCAGTCAGCAGCTGTCGGGGTGTCGATGCGCTCAAAGGCAATGTCGTTGAGTGGAGAGTTCACAGGGCTCAGGCTGGTGTTTGAGGCGGGAGTGAGAGGCTGGTTGTATAGGGACCTGCATGTGGCGTGAATAAGGTGAACAAAGATATACCATCTTATACTTGTCCTCAATGTTGGTATTAGACCTTTACTAAAGAGGAAGCACTTGTCAGGCTGGTTATTATGTTCTGATGCCTTGCCTCATGACATTGACAAAAGTCTGAATTCCAAGTGCAGTACTAAGATTCATCCATTGTGTCCTCATGTCATGTCTTTCACATGGTGTAAGTGCAAGGTACTTTATGAGCTTGAGACACTGTAAAAAATAAATAAATTGATGAAAGGATGGATAACGTTGTTCGTAGTCAGTTATATGCTGGGAACACTGGTTAAAACATACCTTTTCATATCAGTAACTCCAAGTTTATAAAGTTATGCTTTCAGAATGACTTAAATAGCTCGTGAAATAATGACCAGGGCAGATTGCGCCATCTGGACGTCGGAAGAATTGCCTGTGGGCCAGAGGGTTTGTGAGCCACCGGTTGGAGCTACATGTATGTTTCATTGATTTAAAACACAAGTACAGTACACTAACTAGCACAGCTCTCTACTTTGGCTGACTAGCTATTGGCATGGGTAAATCTTATCCAAGTTAGACTTATATTTTATTGAATCTGAATATTATCTTTTGTGTTTATTGTAATAATGTATTGTTCGACAAATGGCCGGAGCGGATAATGGGGAATGAATGAAGACAGCTAGTTAGATCCGAATGTGCATGTTCAGTGTCTGATGCCAAATATTTACCCCATAAATGCATTGCCAGTGTTGAGGAAATGTGCTTGCCATAATCAAACTGTACATATTCCACAGGAAAAAGGTTCCCTGAACGTTTGGAAAAGATACTGGAGGCAAATGGCTTTCACATAACTCAATGCATTGCAAATGCAACAGATGGATCAGCAAATATGCAAGGAATATACACTTATACAGCAGTTTTTCAACACGGCTAAATAATGAATCACGAGAACAAATTAATATCTGGTGTATTGTAATAGCCATCATACTCTGCATAATTCAAGAGTATATATTTTGATTTGTTGTTTGCTTCTGTGTCTCTCTGTTTGTGTTTGTTTTTTTGTTTGAATTATGGTAATACCATGCAATGCGCGACCCTGTTTGTGCAGATTCACTTTAGCGCAAATGAAATATTCAATTTTTAATTACCTGAGAAATAAATTGATCAAGCAAGTCAAAATTTACCAGCTTAAATGCATCGCGTTGAGCGTAAACACGGTTGCTAGTGTTAACATCGCTGGCAGCCAATCAGAGCGTGTCTCAGCGTGTCTCCTCTCAACCAATCAGGTCACACGTTGTTGTCTTCCTGCTCTGTGTGCCGCCATGTTGGTAATTGTGCCGAAAGCCGAAAGTGTCAATAAAAAGTATCAGTCTGGAGCTTCAATCGAAAGTGTTAAAGCGGATGGAGTCAAGTGTTGGTGCTACCCTTGTTGGGTGTGAATTTGGTAAAATGGGAGTCGGCAAAGGAAAAAAATTAAAAAATCTATTCAGTCCACCACTCCCATAAGTGCCACAAAATTAATGAGATCTCAGAGCTGTTTCATGGAGAAGATGAAGAGACTTTTATCCTCCTGGTTTGAAGAAATGAATCAGTGCGTTGTGCCTTTAAGCCAAGCAGTAGTTATGGCTAAGGTGCAGAGTTTATATGATGAAGTAAAAGAGCAGGAAGGCAAGGGATTAGCGCATCCAGTCCAAGTATCCTCATCAACAAGATTCTTTATGAGCCCCATTCTGCACAAAATTGTTGTTGCACATATCTCTGAGGAACCTTTCCTTCGTGCAAACTGAGGTATTACTGTATATGCACTGCTGAACCGTTGCATGGAATGAATTTAAAACTGGTGGATTGCTGTATTTTCTTTTAGAAAATTGTGTGAAAGAATGGACGTAAGGGATTAGGTCAGTGAAAAACAAACAAACAAACAGTAAACAATGACTACAAACCACTGACGAAAGATGGTAGTGGGCGAAGGATGCAGAGCTGACTAAAATATTTGGTTTATAAGAAAACCTGCAAAGTTTCATGCATGTTGATGCGATTCTCCACCTTGGGATGATTGAAGAAACAGAAAAAGATATACGAATTGTGAGCACTAGCTCGATATCGCAAATAGGCCATCACCCGTAAGCTGTATCGTGCAGTTTCGTTCCACTCATCGGGGGGGGGGGGGGGGTAGACAAAACCTTGATAATATGATAGTATATATCCAAATACATACGTATCCAAAAGTTCTCCACTCAAATAGCTGCAGTTATTGTGTATTTTCATCTTGAAAATCGATGCATTCCCCGCGTTCTCTCATTTGAATTTTCTCCACTCAGATCACGTGTGGGCCACGTGACGCCTCGACAGCCAATAAATCGGCTGACATCGTATGCAAATTTCGTCAGACCAGCTAAGTGAAGACCTAAATGTCATGTGACCAGCTAAGTTGTCCAAGATGGCAACTTCCTGCAGGGAGGAAATCACCGGCAGCTGATCGGCGATTTTTTGATGAATATGGCCAGTGAGGACGTTGTTAGTGCGTAGCCTGGTGTTGGCTCAGTGATTCGGGTGGCGACTTGGGATCCTAGGGTCCTGAGTTCAAGCCCCGTCGGCCGCTGAATTAATGCACCAGGGGGTTGACTCAGCGACACAGTCGCGCTTCAAGAAATGATAGCTACCCCGGCAGCTAAGCTGCCATACGACCACCACCACCACAACGAAATTGTGAATTAAAAATAAGCTGTTTTCATTGCCTTTCTTATACATTGATTTTATTGCGTTGTTTCCATAATTGTAAATATAGTCTGAGTTGGTTAAAAAGATATACCAGTATGTCTATTTGGATCAACTATATCGAAGAAGGATTTCATAAAAATGTGACAAAAACTATAACTGCATGAGAAATACTGATTTCAATTAATAACAATATTAAAATAAAATCATTCATAACAAAATCAAAATTCATTGCAAACTCTTTATATTAAAGGCTGTCATGTAGTCAATGGTTTTTCCCTAATTAGTTTTCAATATCAATTAAATTACTATTTTTTGTAAATAAACATACATAAATAAATGTTTTGAGGGGGGTAATCTGAAATCGTAGGGGAAAGGATGAAATCTATTTCAAGCTACCCCCGGGGGTAACTTGAAATCAATTTCAGATTACCGGGAGGTAACTTGAAAGGGGGATAGCTTGAAATCTTTACACCGGCACTCCGGGTACAATAGGCCCATGATCGAAGTTAGTCCTCCCGCGCCGGCACTCTCAGCTAAACGTCGGTCGTGACCGTCTAAGACGAGCCATTTGTTGACACTTTCTCTCCATTTATCCCATCTTACAGACGTAAAACATTTGACTTCTTCGTTCGCTACATTGTCCTGGTGAATAATACACAGGGGAGCGTCCTCACTGGCCATATTCATCAAAAATCGCCGATCAGCTGCCGGTGATTTCCTCCCTGCAGGAAGCTGCCACCTTGGACAACTTAGCTGGTCACATGACAGTGATGTAATTTGCATACGATGTCAGCCGATCTATTGGCTGTCGAGGCATCACATGGCCCACATGTGATCTGAGTGGAGAAAATTCAAATGAGAGAACGCGGGGAATGTATCGATTTTCAAGATGAAAATACACAATAACTGCAGCTATTTTAGTGGAGAACTTTTGAATACTATCATATTATCAAGGTTTTGTCTACTCCCCCCCCCCCCCCGATGAGTGGAACGAAACTTGATTTTCAGGCACTTTCTGAGCCATGGCTGATGGCCTAAAAGATGCATGTCTAAAGTATGAAATAATCATGATTGTATAAATGCATCTCCAGATCTTGACATTACCAATGGCTTTATCTAAAGATTATACGAATGGGATTGATATTCTAAAAGCATCAGTTAGTGATGGTTACTCTTGATCAGTTGGAGAATATACAGCAGGACACCGAAGGGGGGGGAAAACTCATAGTTACTGATTTCATTTATTGGGCAACAGATGAACGCCAGAAGTGAAGCCAACAAAAATTATCGTCATCCAGGAGTTTTTTCCTGGGAAAAGACAACGGGAGAGAAAAAGGATGCCTGGAAGAAGTGGAATCTGAAGAACCAATTGTTGATGTTTTTATAGACTGAAGTAGGTGTGCATAACAGGATATTAGAGACAGCTATTGAAAGTTTACAAGCAAGATCTGAGAAATATGGGGCCTTGTATCTGGGGACTTGGCCTGTCTGTCTACTGTACAGTTTGGAGAGATAAAGACATCTTTGCTTCATAATATACTGAGTGAAGCACTTGTTAAGGTTCATGAACAAGTAACTAAAGAACGGTTGCGATTGGAGCTCTTGAGTTTGGCAAATAACAGGCTGAAAAGTTCAACACTTGAGGAATACACCATGAACAACCAAAAGGACAGTGTTGATAATACAGACATTAAAATTATGGAAAATTGTGAGCTTGAATACCATGAGAAGCAGTCTGTGTGCAAATGTGCAATCTGTGTTTACCCTCTGGAGCATGACAACTATTTCAATGAGGCATACACAACCATATATATAGGTCTACCATATAAAAACCTCTTTATGCTTTAAACAACTCTGATGGCTTGTGAAAGAAGCTTTTCAACACTAAAAATGATCAAGAACAAACTGAGGAGTACCCGGTGCTGAACATTTGGAAGCAGGAAGCATGGCCATGGAAAAAGACGTTCTACATCGTATTGACCCTGAAGTAGACCCTGATGCAATTGATAATGTATCATTGTAAAGTTCATTGTTATGCAACGAGCTATATCTGCAATAACCTGACAGTTGTATTTATTATTTTCAGATAATCACATGTACTTAATAATGTGATGGTGATACTTTTGTTTAATTGTTTTCAGTTGCTTTGTAAATAAGCAGTACATGCAATTATTGTGGAGTAAACAGTATTTACAAATACATTTCATAAAACTATGATAAAATTGTTAGTTCTTTCTTTGTAATTTCTACAATTGACCAAAACATTAACTGAAATATGATCCAATTGGTAGCACTTGAAATTCTGCCTCATAATGAAAACAAACTTTTTTGTTGTTGAAAAAGTGGGACACCATAGACATCAAGACTAATTAAAAAATTAAACAACAATTACTTAATTTTTGAATTTTTTAATTTTCCAATAGAAAATTGGAAAAAATTACATTCTGAAGTTGAAAAATTAAATAATAAAAAAATCTAAAGATAAAATAAATGAAAAAAAATCAAATGATTGAATATTGAAAATATTAAATATTTGAAAATTTGGTGGAAGATAAATAAATAATAAGTAGGAATAGTATCAATACTGAAAATGAGGTCATAAGACTACTCTCGGATGGGTGACGTGCGCAACTATCAGAACATTTTCCAAGACCGTTCTCTAAGTTACCAATCCACGAAAATGTTGATAGTATTTCCCGGATACAGAAATTCACATGAAGAACCAAAGTGCTTACTGTTGGACCCCGACATTCGCGGGGGATACGTTCCTGAAAAATGCCGCGAATGTCGGGGCATTGTTTTAACAGGAAAAAGGGGGATACGTTCCCAGCGGTTCGTGAATCATAAGAGAAAATCAAAATTCCTGTGAAAAACCGTGAATATGTCCCCAAAAAACGTGAATGCATGAAGCACAGGGCCATGAATGTAGAAGCAGGTCAGGAAAACTGCGACTACACCCACAAAAAAACCATGAATACACCCGCAAAAAACTGCGAAAACACCCGTGAAAATCCGTGAATACACCCATGAAAAAACTGCGAATATGCCCATGAAAACGCAAAAAAAAAACAAAAGTGGTGAATACGTGAAGTACAGAGCCACAAATGTCGAGGCAGGTCAGAAAAACAGCGAATATGCCCACAAAAAAATTGCAAAATACGTCCGCGAAAAACCATGAAACCCCCAAAAAACTGCAAGTACATGAAGCGCAGGGCCGCGGATGTATAAGCAGGTCACATTTTATGAACCGCAAATACACGGGTCTGCGAAGAGCGGAACCACGAATGTCGGGGTGAGAAAGTACTTGGCAAGAAAGGGCTTGCCATGGAATCCTGTGAGATTGTCATCAGATCTGATGCATAATTTTTACCTGCGAGTGTCACAGGTCTACAAGAGCCCCGCATGGTTTGTGTTCGGGTTCTTGTTGGGGTCAATTTTTGAAATATGCATCCATTGGTAAGATGGCCTGCCAGATTTGGACAGCTGCCCCACCCATATTTGTCGCTTGACTGCACCCACCATGGCACTCAGGCAACATAATATGGCCACCATCTTGGTTTTCTGGTGGGCTGAAGACATCAGGCCTGTGGGCCTCTGCTGCTTATACACTGCCTGGGTTTGTTGCATCAGATTTCCATTGGCTTTGTTTGGGTCGAGTGTTATCACAATGATCTACTCTGAAAAAAAATTGTGAGAAATTGATTTTGTGTCGCAAGTTGTGACCACAGTGTGGTCATTTTTGTTTTTTTGTGAGAAACACAGAGCAGTCGATAAGAAAACTTTCTAGAAAAAAGACGACCATCATGATTAACCTCAATTTCTACTGCAATCGACTTCACCTGTGCTGGGAGAAGCTTGGCATGTTTTCCAGTTCACCCAAGTATCCTGTGAGCCATGCCATGGTCTGATTAATGGGGTGGTTTCCCTGCCGCTCACGCAGAGGTGTATCCATTGGAGTGAAGTTTTCCTGCTTTATCCTCTCGGGGGTGGCTTGGATTATCTGCTCAGCAAGTGTGATCATATCGACCTGTAAACATCATATGGGGAACATTATCCACAGCAGGAATATTGCTCACCAACTGTCTAACTCAAAACCTGTGATAATGCATTTAACCACAATGCAAATTTAATGTCTGTGAGATGAGCCTTCGTTGAACGACAGAAAACAAAGCAAAATCCTTGATACGTTTTCAATCAATGTAACATCAGAAAAGAAATTGTGCAATTGTAATTATAATTTAAGCTTTTTTTGTACAAAGGTCAGGACTCAAGGAAAAGAACGACAGCAGAAGACAAGCTGTCAAAAGACTAATGATGGAGCAGAGAGGAACAAGGGGCATAAACAAATAGAATAAAAGTAGGATAATGACAAAGTACAGACAAAGACAAACAGCACAATGAAAGACTGATGATGACAGCACATATAATAGAAAATGTTAGTTTGACAGACAGGAGAGCTCAGCAAGAAGTCCATAAGAAAGGATTGTTAAATACGTGCGTTACCTTTCAGACTATTTTTCTTGAACTACAAAACAACAATTTCCTTTTAATGTATTTTTGAAGTTAGTTTGCCATTTTTTATTTTTTACTGAGATTTTCCCAGAATTCACTGTCAGGGTTTCTGGATATAGCTGATTAACAGCTGTAACAGTTGTTCTTTTTGATGGAGTGACCTGGAGTATTTTCCTGATCGGTTTATGAAGAGGGCAGCAGGACTATGGGTGCTGCATCAGGGAGAATAAAATAAAATGGGATAAATATATCCTGTGACATCTTTCCTAATAGTGGTGGTTGTGGATCCTTGCTGGCTCTTTGTCCGATTATTGGGGGTGCTTATGGCTGGCAGAATGGCCTATAATTAGGCAAACGCAATTCTAGGCTGTCTAGCCTGGGTATGAATCCCGACTCGGCTATAAACTGTCGTCCAGGTGTTTCACAGGTAGGGTGATTCATCGATGAGTGTGCCATCCCTCAGATGGAAGTTAAATCGCTCTGCCGGCATTCGTTGGTGGACGTTAAAGATCTCATGCATGGTGTCCTTCATGAATAGTAGGCGAGCTATCGCCGGCACCATGACCAAATTACAAATTCCTGCCCAAACCAACAGAGGGCATTGCATCAGTGGCACGGCCACACCCTCAACCAGCCAATGATGCTATCACGCAGCGTTGTGCTGCATACGGACGAAGAATGGGTGCTTATGACAAGTTGTGAAGGATCACATGGCTATAAGAACTAATCCGGGACATGTCACCACTCCATCACAGGGTGTGGCACTTTACTGCTGAGGAACATTGAGCATCAAATCCAACCCATCTTCCATCGTTACATCATTCCTTGAAAAATTAAAACTATTTGTAGCCTTCAAGGCCTTTGGCCATAGCTAAATGGAGTACTGTTCCTGCCCATGGGCTGGCGCTTCAGCATCACATACATCTCTCCTGGGTTGCGTGGAATTGACGTTATTGGTACCTCCCATGGCGAGGCTAAAACATCAGGCCTGCTGTTCGCAGTGCAAAAAAGGTTGGTGGTCTGTTTTTAAGGCCTCTCCACTGGTCTAACTCCCTTTGCTCAATCACCTCTGTGCCCAGTACATTGCATTTTACCCCCCCCCCACCCCCCTTCAACGAGTCGAGATGTTGCATATTACAATAAAATTATATAACCCACAGAAGAATATTTTGTATATTAAAAATACAATTCAACAAGACCTTATACCCACTCCACCACAAAGCCATTCTTTATCAATAGTAAGTCTGCAGGCTATTACCAGGCCCAGGAAATCAAACACTATAAGCAGATTAAGATAATGGGATGTGGATGTGATTATGCATTGCTGAAATAAGATAAAAGGGTTGGCTTGTTAAGCATTTCTATCTAAACCCATAGTTCTTCATGCTCGGATTCCAGATTCAAATCGTATTTACAATTAACATGTTTGTATGTATTTTCCTACATGTGAAATTTGTCCTTGCCCTCCTGTCCTCCTTTGCTCCCCTGCTTGTTTATATCTGCTCCATCTAGTTGACGTCAACACAGTGACCTCACAGCTTCTGACATACAAATGTTGAGCATGTAAAGTAAAACATATAAGTTAGTTCATGGGATTTGTCCGCGAAATCTGACAGTTGTATCTGTCATTTGAGACAGATTTGTCTCGTCGAGATCCTGTGATCTGAGACAGAGACAGATTTGGATATGAAACAGCAATTACAACTCCCCAAATTCTTCAGCTCCTCTATTAGCCTTACATTATTTAAAAAATAAATAACGACAGCCATTATATGATAGTTAACATGAAAGGCATTTTAAAAAAGAAAAGTGTGATCTATATAACTGTGGTTTCCATTTTATGAGCCATTAACTTCAAGAAGAATCAATTCAACACATTTGTGAATGATATGGTTTGTTGGAAATTTAACTTTTTACAAATAAATTGAATACAAGCCAACCTGGAATGCTTACCTGAAGCATTTCCATGGTTGGGAGCAGTTCCTCATTCTCTAGGTTTTCATTGAAAGAAAGCAGGTCTGCCTGAACCATCTCTTTCTTCACTTGGACCCCTGACTGTCTGCCACATGGCGTAGCCGCCGGAAAAAGGTACACCGGTAGCTGAGGACCTTCCAACAGGTCCATTTCCTCATCTTGTGTGCAGTGCAGACTTCGTGGCTGCCGCTCAAAAACCGTCGGTGTAATGGGAGAGCGCCCTGGCATGAAGGCTGGCAGAGGGCACGTTGGGAAAGCTGATGGTTGCGCAGCAAGGTCCTGGCTAGGAGTGAATGGCGGGGGAGAGATGTTTGGACTGGGCAAAGGTGAGTCTCTACCTGGCGAGGAGTGGATAGAGAGTGGACTCTGGGTTTCTGACACTGATGGCGATGACACTGAACTGCTGAGAACACTCAATCCTGCAAAACAAATACATTGATGCCACCACAGCATATATGAGATAAAGACGAAGCAGTGGTCATTTTTGCAATTAAATTTAAAAGCCAAAGAGTAAGATGGTCAACTTGATGCTGTGTTTGCATTGTTCGTTTTCAATCATGCATGACAATGGCACCTGCGTGGCTTGTGTATCTGGCTGTCACTGCTGCCACTGGAGAATGATGATAAACACGAGATGGCATATCATAGTCTTTTCAGCCAATGAGAAGCTTGGAGTTTAATCAGCCAATGATGTTGGATCTTGTTGGGCGTTTAATTGGTTTGTTAAGTGTGGCATTAACACATCACACGATGGTCATGACACAACCACTTCTGGCCACTCTTCAGTCTAACACTGTTGTCAGGAAACTATCAAGCAAAACGGATTTGGTCACAACAGCAATTTATCCATAATAAAATCACAGAGAGACTGGTTCACTAGAATCCTTCGAATGTAGCAGCTATTCTCACTGCCAAGCGTTAGCTGTATTTTGCTGAATGTGCAGTGCAATATATTGTGTGAAGAAAAGCTCCTTTGACATCAAGTTTGAAGAGTGTTTTGGGGTAAATCAGGTCAGAGTTTATCAGAAAGCTCAAAGACCTTCACTCCCAGCCTCCTGCTGTTGAAGATGCCGAAACATCAAATTGGTGATCCTGGTCCCAGTCGATCGACACCAGTGGTAATTAAAGAAAAGGAACAAATGCTGGCCTCCAAAGCCAGTCGCCGACTGGGCATCCTCCATCGTGCAAAGTCCTTATTTGGCACACCTGAGTTCCTGACCACATACAAAGATTTCGTCTGCAGCCTGATGGAGTACTGCTCTCCCCTTAGGGCTGGTGCACCTGCCTCTCACCTTTCTCGGCTTCACGCTGTGGAAACCAAGGAATTTAGGATCATTGGTATCTCTCGCGATGAGGCTGAGACTTTGGGGGTCTCACTCTCACCACAGGCAGGTCGGTGGTCTTTCTGTCTTCTACCGTCTCCTCTCCAGCCTCGCCCCCCCTCTGTCTACGATATGTCCCCCTTATATTTCCGCAGGGCGCTCAAGGTCCGCGCCAGCACCCCCTTCTGGTAAAGCTACCAAAATCACGAATCACTGCTCACCTTCATTCTTTCATTCCTCTTTTTCCCTGCCTTTGGAATAACTCCCACACTCTCTTCAATCCTATTCTTCCCTCCAGGCCTTCAAAACAACAGTTCACCACCACCTCTTATCTTCCCCCATCCAAAACTTCCATCTTTTCAACCCCCGTTAATCCACCCCAAACCCACCTCCTTCAAATTCCCTGCTTTCCTTCCTGAAAGTCTGTCGTGTGAGGACCTGAAAGTCCCTGTAGTGTCCATCTTGTTTAGCCTGTGTACCCCACCCATCCCTCACCCTTCCACAGATCTCCTCATGCCTTTGTTCCTCACTTTTTTTTCCTTCCCCCTCCCATCCCCCTCTTGTCTCCTACAATCCTTGTTGTGTGTTTCTGTGTGTTAGCTCTCATATGAGCCTCGACAGTGTATACAAAAAAAGAGGAAGAAAAAAAAAAGAAGGCTGGAACCACTAAGTGAGGTTGTCCAACATGTCGTGCAAACTGTACCCTTTGAAAGTGCAATGTGTACTACCTGTGTCAGGACTGGTGGACAGCTGGGAAAGTGAAGGTGAGGGAACGCGTAGGTAGTTTCGACTTCCTCCACCAGAACCCCAACTTGCTACATTTCCTTCAATAGGCCCAGATGCTTCAGACCTAAATGAGTCGTGAAGAACGTGACATTGTGTTAATCTCGGTTCAGTTTACTGGCTCCTTTTGTTGCCTTAACCGACAAAGTGAGCTGCCAAGTTATTATTTCTGCGTGCATAAAATGTAAGTTGACTTGAAGAATTGTAGAAAAATGAATATTCTTCATTATTAGCTGGCAAAATGCATAAATCACAACTTGATTTTCTCCATAGATCTTAAGTGAATTTGTATGAACAATGTGCACCAAATACGGTTACAAAGTTTGTTAGGCAAAATGTAATTTGTACAATGGAAGCTACTCAATCCGAATGAAATGAATTCCGTAAACTTGACACTAGTGACCTTCTTGACCTTTACAGTGGCTTTAAAGGTCAAAGCTAGGAGAATGTGTGTCGAGTTTCATGTTTGTGTTTTGTGAAGAGTTGATGGAACATGGATCATAACTGTTATGTTGGGTGATTTGGCTTTGACTTGTTGCTAGACATTTAAAAATCTTGATGAATATCTTCAGCAGTAAAATGAATGCAAGCTATAAATAAGGGGTTTCAACATTAGTGTTTCATGGCAAGGCTCTGGACCAGACCTGCCATCGGAGCCTTGCCGCCGTTGTAGATCCTCGAGGCACGCAGCGAGGCGGACGTGTCCACGAGCTCGTGCCACACTCAAAGGAAGCCTTCCCAAAGAGTCAGGGATGGACAAGGCACGTCCATTCCATTGGTACAACACTGAAGCTGCTTCTACGTGGCCCAGTGCACAAGCCCACATCTGCCAGAAACAGCAATGTGGCGACAACACCATTTCATCTTATGAATTTCAAGTGAGAGGAAAGCATGGTAAAATGAAATTAATCACTTTCTCACCTCCCTTTCTTGTTTACTGTACCGTATACATATGTCCTGCTATTTAAACTGAATAATACTCAAGTTAAACCTTGCCCTAGTTCACCTCCCTGACCTTTTTGAAATTACAAGTGACAATGATAATCTGCTTAGACGAATTAGCACAAGCTTAGACTCAAAGCCGAATCAGCAAAGCCGTGTCTTTGTCCTTGTAGGGCGAGGTATCTTTCCAATTCCACCATTTGTCTTATGATTAAACAACTATATACAGTGAATTATTGCCATTTTGAATAGAAATGTTTTGTAGGACATTCAAATGGGAGAAATCGGTTAAAGTTGGAGCTCTCATTTCTACTGCAGAAAGAGCAGCAATCAAAACCCATGCCCATTTGCTTTAAATGCTGCTCGACTTTACATTGGGCTCTATTATTAAGCTTCCAGTAACTCACAGCAACAATAGATGTGCATTGTGCAAACGTGAAATTTAACAGAATAAACTGATACGACTATTTCTTCACATGCAAAAAAAACACAAAAACATAATGACATTCTCAATGGAAATGGTGATCAGGGCATTCTGGAGGATGGCAATGGCTAGACATCCCCATGAGGAGACAAATTTAATCCTTAACCCTACTTCATTGCTTTAAATTGACCGAGATTCTTAAAATTACATGCCCCACGTATATGTCTATTAATCTCCCTCTCCAGCAAGTTACACTCTCCACCAATTACGTCCGCAACTGAAGGTGGACAGAGGTTGTTTTCACTCCTGTTTGTTTGTCTGTCTGTGAGCAGGATATCTTCTCAAAAAGTTATGGATGGATTTGTACGAAACTTGGTGGACAAGTTGGATGTTCTACAAGGACAAATTGCTTACATTTTGGTGTAGATCCAGATTTGTATCTTAGAATTTTTAAACTGATTCTTCACAATTGAGAGATGGGGCCAAAAACTGTGTATAGCATGATATCGCAAAAAAGTTGTGCACGAGTTATGACAAAACTAGGTGGATGAGTTGGTTCGGTGACAAGAACAAGCCGATTAGATTTTGGTGAAGGTCAGGATTTAGATCCAACCCATCAGTGGGATACAAAATTTAAACTCTTCATCCTGGTAGATGTATGTGCTCTACCAAGTGCCATTTTAGTTACTTGATGCTATACAGCAGAAATGAAAGCTCAAACTTAAGAAACAAAAGTGGGTCTATTCAAATTGGTGGGTTAATAATTAGTGAGTGTCTGAATTGGTCCCAAATGCGGTTTCAATGTAAATCGGCAAGTCTGTTGGATTGAAAAAAAAGAAGTGCAAGGCTTGAATACAAAACCTGAGTAATAAAATTATTTGTCATAAGACAACCACCCATTCCCCAACACATTGCATAGAGCATGGGTGATAATGTAAATATTAATAAAACATATTCAAAGGCAATGGCATGAAGCTCTGTGAGAGTGATGCACTCACCAATGGAGTGCAGGAAAAGTGGTCCACATTGAGAGGGTCCACCTCACACTCGAGATCGATACTCTCTGTGTAGCGGCCCCTACAACGTGACAAATGCAAATGCCACGATTAAAAGGATAACGAAAGAGGTAGAGGAAGAGGCTGGTATGAGCAGCTGTATTTAATAGCTCAATTAATACAACAAAGGCAGTGAAGACGGCGAATGTACTTTTTTGGTACTCATAGTTTTTGTGAGTTAGATTTGGGATTCATTGAGGTGGCGTTTAAAAATATGTAATATTGTTTGCACACATACTTGACATAGATCTTGTGTATTAAGTTTTTCAGAATTTATTTTGGACACAACTAACAGCACAGATGATTGCAGAGCAGTACATTTGGTTTATCTATAACGAGCTGAAGTGCCCGTCTATGACAGGCAGTAAAAACAGGAAATCCATGTAAACACCATAAATATTATCTTTCAGCTCATATAACTATGTTCTGTGATAGTGGCATTCTTATTTCTTTGGTATACCTTGTGGAAGCTCGAATGAGAGTTAACACACAATGCACAATGAGGGGGCATGAGACAAGAGGGGAGGGAATGGGAAGGGCAAAACAGTGGGGAACAGAGACATTAGGAGATCTGTGGAAGGGAGAGGGATGGGGAGGGGAACACGGGTATACAAGATGGACATTACAGGGACTTTCAGGAAGGAAAGCAGGGAATTTGAAGGAGGTGGGTTTGGGGTGGATTAACGGGGGTAGAAAAGATCGAGGATTTGGAGGGGGATGATAAGAGGTGGTGGTGAACAGCTGTTTTGAAGGCCTGGAGGGAAGAATGGGATTGAACAGAGTGAGGGAGTTTATTCCAAAGGCAGGAATAAAGAAGAATGAAAGAGTGAAGGTGAGCAGTGATTCGTGATTTTGGTAGTTTTACCAGAAGGGGGTTGTTGGCGGACCTTGAGCATCTTGCGGAAATATGGTAGGGACAAATCGCAGACAAAGCAGGGGGGGGCGAGACCGGAGAGGAAATGGTAGAAGACAGAAAGACCACCGACCTGTCTGTGGTGAGAGAGTGAGAGGTTTAAAGACAGCCTCATCACGGGAGATGCCAATGATCTGAAATGCCTTGGTTTCCACAGCGTAAAGCTGAGAAAGGTGAGAGGCATGAACACCAGTCCAGAGGGGAGAGCAGTATTCCATCAGGCTGCAGACAAAAGCTTTGTATGTGGTCAGGAGATCAGGTGGGCCGAGGAAGGACTTTGCACGACGGAGGATTCCCAGTCGGCGACTGGCTTTGGAGGCCAGGTTGGAAATGTGGCTTTCGCAGGAAAGATCATGGCAGATCGTGAGACCCAGAAGCTTAAAAGGAAGGACTTCTTCCAGAGGGATTGTTAAGAAAGGGGATGGGGGGGTTTTCCAAATGGTCTGTCATACCAGAGGAGGGAGTAACCAGGGAGAGATACTTGGGAGTCAGACACGTCTTGGGGGAGGAAAGTTTCTGTTCAGCAGATTATGTGTGGTTTGTCCGTAGCAACCTGTATGGAAAGATCTGTAAGGTTTGAGTGAAGGCCCTGGATATTTGAGGTCCACACTGTAAATGAAGAGGGAGGGGAAGAGGTTTTGGGTGCAGAGGATGGGAGGGGAGAGGATAGGACAAGGGATGGGGGGGGGAGGTAAGGAGGGTTGTTGAAAGAGTGTGGGGGATTGCAGAATAGCTCGGGGAGGGGGCCACATGAGGAGGAGAAAAGGCTTTGTGGTGCTGGCGGAGAGAGGGGGACAAGAGCGGGGGAAGAAGGCAGTTGAGGATTTGAGGAGGTGGAGTGAAGAGATGGAAGTGAGAGGGCAGTGAAGGAGGCAGCTTTGTGGATGAGAGGGGGGGCAACTTTAAGAAGGATGAGTGAGGGGGATGAATGGTGGGAGAAAGGTGAGGGGAGAGTTTTTGAGAGAGAAGAGAGGGAGGCTTGGAGGGAGAAGAGTGGGATGGTTGCTTTGAGAGTGAGGCGTGAGAGGGGTGAGTTGGCACTGAAGTTAGAAAAAAAGAATAGTTGATGGAAAGCGAACATTCATAGCAAACTGGGGTTTTTAAAAAAAGTTTTAGGTCAGAGATGTGATTAAAGACATTTCTTGATGGATGCAATAAACAGGGTTCATAAACTTCCATTAAAAGAAAATTCCAAGAGTTTTCCAGGACAATAAATTAAATTTTCCAGGAGTTTTTGGCACCATTTTTAATAAAGTCAAAGTCATATTTTGATCAGTGTCATATTTTGGAACTTGCCTTGCATGTATTATATAATTAACGCATAATTAATTACAGTACCTGATACTTTTCCCAGATTCGGGCATGTATATCCATTTGTTTATTCTTCGTATTTTGATTAAGACTTTCGTCGAAGAGAAGAACATAACCATCTTCATCAGAATTTTTTTTCGTTAGTTGATGCTTGAAGTACGGTGCAATACTGTAATTGCACATGTATGCACATTTTCGCTCACCACAGGAGAAATGTTTCGCAATTTCTGAATCTGGAAACATCTGCGTGAACAAGGACGAGACATCTGTACATGAATTAAAAGAGTAGTGGGAGTTCACCACTTTAAGAGTCCACAATACTTCCGATGTAAGGCGATCGTTACGGCTGACGGATGAGGTTAGTGGCGCAGTTGAGGGCTTCGGTTGCGTTGGAGTTGGAGCAGCTGTGCTCCCCTGCCTTTCATTTGCCTTCAATGATCCAGAGAAGAAATCTCGAATGGTGCATCCACCAGCTGCCTTCTTTTGCTCCAGTAACTGCTTGTATTTCGATCCTTTTCCGTGGCTCCGAATGGCAGGCTTGCCCATGTTTGAAATGTCGAAAATCTTCAGGCAGATATGTGCACTGTATTTATCTGTGCTGCACGCCAACCAAGATACGTATTCCGGATGTTTGAGCCAGCGCTCGTTGAATATGCACTTCCCGGGAGGCATAGTTCACGATCGTTGAAGTGTGTAAACAACAGTGTTGGGCACAAAAGCGATAATCGGATAACAGATAATTATCGAAGTTAACTTTTTTATCGTTATCGGACCAGTTAACTTCCGATAACTCGATTTTTTAGTCCGATAATGTCCGTTAACATTTTTATCGTTTTACTTTTTTTCACCATCAGAACGATGAGATCCGACGCCGCCATGATTTAGGAAATAGAACAACACAACGAGTCAACTTCCCGCGAGATTAAACTTGCACAAGGGGCGGAGCCTGTGCTCACACAGTTTTATGCGCATGCGCACGGCACTCCTCGATGGCGATGCGAGCCGACGCCAAAAAATGCTGAGGCGCTGTATAAGTACTACGAGCATGGAAGAGCCGTCGGTTTACTGGCGGGAATACCAATCTTTACGTAATTACAAAAAAATAACGGTTCGTGTTTGTTGGAAATACATTAAAATTGAAGAATTAAAAAAATATATATGTAATTTTTTTTTTTTTACTAACAGCACGTTATAGTGTCATAGACTCTAAAAAGACGCATAATGCTTATTTTATTCTTGGATTCTTTTATTCTTCGAGACGTTGACAAGGTGATCGTCGGAAATCCAAAATATAATTTTGTAAGGAGTTTTCAGGAGTTCAATTTGATTTTTAAGCATATTCCAGGACATTCCAGGATAGGAATTGAATTCCAGGAGTTTTAAGGACTTTCCAGGAGGTGTGCGAACCCTGAATAAAGGCGAATTAAGAGAATGGGGAGAAGAAATGCTGTAACAGTTGGATTTTTTGGGCAAGGTATGAAGGAAAGATCGAATTAAAGGGGCTGTCACACCTTGACGTTTTAGCCAGCGTATGGCAAGGTATCAAAATGTTTGGAAAACACTGGCGTACGCTGAACTATTGATGTTTTTTAAAAAAGTTTTTGGCATATTCATAACGTGTTGGACGTATACATAACGTATTAGTAACGTACACAGAACGTTTCAATCACATATAGATAACTTATACCAACGAATGCTGAGCGTGTTGTCGGCGTTCACTACCTATGCCCAACGATAGTCTAACTTATGCATAGCGCGCGGCAGCGTATCGCCGACGATCACGTGGCGGAGGCTATTAATAGGCTGCGGCTCGACAACTCAAATCATAACCGCACTCGACATCGAAGTGTGAAGCCACTGTCACACCTTGACGTTTTAGCCAGCGTATGCCGACGTATGAAAAATTTGCCGAACCAAACTGGCACACGTCGAATACGTTATGGGTAAATTTTGTATACGTTAAGAGCATGCTGGAATACGTCGTAGTACGCTGGCATATGTCGTCATACGCCGAGTACGTCGAGAAATTTTCAGCATGTTGAAAATTTCTGGACGTACTCGGCATATGACACATGTTCCGCATACGCTGGCCATAAGTTGTTGGCACATTACGTGATCGTTGACATACGTCGACACACGTTACTGGTAAGGTACTCATAAGTCGAACACGTCAAGGTAATGGTTAGCATCAGTGTTCCAGACTCCCTGTTTTGTTTTTTTTCTCTTCGGGATGACGGTGATGTTGACACTTCTATTTCTAGTGCGGTTATGATTTAAATCGTTGAGCGGCAGCCTTTTAATTATATTATATTATAACTGCACTAGAAATCGAAGTGTCAACATCACCGTCATACCGAAGAAAAAAAAAACCCAGGGAGTCTGGAACACTGACGCTAACCATTACCTTGACGTGTTTCGACTTATGAGTACCTTACAAGTAACGTGTGTCGACGTGCGTCAACGATCGCGTAACGTGCCTACAACACGTTACTCATAGGTTAGAAATAAGTTTCGGGTACGCTAAACATTACCTCGACGTGTTTCGACTTATGAGTAACTTACAAGTAACGTGTGTCGACGTGTGTCAACGATCGCATAACGTGCCTTCACGTGTGTCAACGATCGCGTAACGTGCGTACAACACGTTACTCATATGTTAGAAATAAGTTTTGGGTACGTTAAACATTACCTTGACGTGTTTCCACTTATGAGTAACTTACAATTAACTTGTGTCAACGATCGCATAACGTGCCTACAACTTATGGCCAGCGTAGCGG
The DNA here is from genome assembly GCF_056783735.1 of Eptatretus burgeri. NCBI lineage: Eukaryota > Metazoa > Chordata > Myxini > Myxiniformes > Myxinidae > Eptatretus > Eptatretus burgeri. The sequence continues at coordinate 79,418,431 of NC_140970.1, read as the reverse complement.
AATGTGTGAGTCATACACCGGCATACGTCGTAAAATTTCAAGCATGCAAAAATTTGAGGACAACCACAAAGTACAACGATTAAAGCCAGCGTACTACGACGTATGGCAGTGTTTTTCAGCATGCTCTTAACGTATACAAAAACTTACCCATAACGTATTCGACGTGTGCTAGCGTTTTAGAAATTTTTTTCATAAGTCAGGATACGCTGACTAAATCGTCAAGGTGTGACAGCGCCTTAAGAGCAGTCTGTTTCAATAGAAAAAGAGTTGTGAATTATAATAGTCATGAGTACCACATGTGTGAAAGAGGAAGATGAAGCATCATTGGTTAGATATATTATATTATAAGAGCTACTTCTTCTACCTCTTCTTCTTCTTCTTCTTTTTCTTATTTTTTGAGAGTTTTCATCAGATTAGGTAATGGGAGGTTGTAGAAAAAAATTGTGAGGTGAATGGTGAATTTGGATCGGTAAACACAAGGGGTGGAAACAGATCACGTGGTTATGGGAAAAGCACGTGGCTCTGGGAAGTGTATAGTCAAAAGTGAATTTGTTTATTTATTTATTTTAAATAAGGATTGCGTAACATTCGGAAAAGGGAAGGTTGAAGTGAAATCGTGGAGGTGTATGGTGAATTTGGAACTGTAAACGCAGAGTAAAGCTGCTGGGTCGATGAAATTTACCAGGAAGAAAGGAGAAAGCCACGTGGTTACAGGAGGTGTATAGATGGAAAGGATGCAAGGAAAATTATTATTTTTGATGGATTTTTGAAGATTAAGTAAGATTCGGGAATGGAAGGTTGAAGAAAGAAATTGTGAAGGTAATGGTGAGAGAGGGTCAGCAAAAGTAGAAGAAATATGGTGTGCTGGCAGAAAGAGGATGATTTAGAAGAAGAAGAAAAGAGGAAGAAGAAGAAGAAGAAGGATCAGGACTCGTGGGTATGGTCGTTGTTTTTTCCCCATTTAAATTAAGACAAGAAACAGTGTTTAGTTGGGAGTGATGGGGGACGTTGGGAAAGTAGGAATTGAAGGTAATAGGGAGAGAATATAAATAAAAACGATCATACACCTCGAGGGGAAGGATGGGTAGGCCTCAAGGAATCCGTTAAGGCAAGGTCAACGAAAACTCACAAAATAGCACGAATTTTGAAACAAAACCGAACCAGATCCACATAGAAACATGTAGGTGAGAAAATAAGCAGTTAAAACGTCACATATAACAACTGGAAACTTAATTTTGAGAAAGTCGGCAGAGACCCCTGAGAGAACCTGCCGTTGCTGCAAACCCAGAACCGAAAGTGATTTAATTTAATTAGTTTCACACAAAATTTTGTGTGCACAAAAATATTTACGATTGAATAATAGGTGAAGTTTCACCCCAAAAGGTCATGCATTCATTCTCATTGATGAAAAATGCAATCCCTGGAGTTTTGGCTGCATAATACATACACACATATACCACAGCTCCATTATAGTATGATGATGATGACAGAAAGATTTTGTGAAAATTCCACAAATAAGGTTAATGAAAAAACCGGAACCCCACTGCACCTCATCCTATCACCACTGAGCCTTTTCTCCTCCTCATCCGGCCCTCTCCCCAAGCTACTCTGAAATCAACCTAACCCCTGTCAACACCTGTCCCGACCTCCCCCCCTCCTCCCTCGTCCCACACTCCCCCTCCCATGCACCCAAAGCCTCCTACCCTCCCTCTTCCTTAACAGTGTGGACCTCAAACATCCGGGGCCTTCGCTCAAACCTGACTGATCTTTCCATACAGGTTGCCACTGACAAACCAGACAATCTTCTTAACCGAAACTTTCCTCCCTCAAGACATCTTCTGACTCCTGAGTATCTCTCCCTGGTTACTCCCTCCTCCGGTATGACAGCCATGAGCCTCGTCCTGGTGGTGGAGTTGCTCTCATCAAAAACTCTATTCCTTACTCTCCATGCACTGCCCTCACTCCCACAACCCCCCCCCAACCCCCAGGAATACCTCTGGCTATGGCTTCCGCTCCACTCCAACCTCTTGTTTATATGTGTGTTGTACCGTCCACCAAACAGTGATGACTCCATTTACACCTCGCCTGACAAAAACATGGACCAATTTCTATCCTCTCATCCCAACTCTCTCTTCCTCATGTGTGGTGACTTCACTTGTCATCATGTCAGTTGGCTGTGTGTATGTACCTCTCTCACCTTCCATGGCACTTGAGAAAAATACTTCTGCGACTCATTGGGACTGACACAATCTGTCAACTTCCCGACCCGGATCTCAACCAATGGTACTCCATCTCTTTTGTATCTCATTTTCACCAATTTCCCAGAAAATATCTTCTGTTCTTCCTCAACTCCAATCGGTTCATCTGATCACATGCTTGTCAAAGTAGACATCTCTCTGGCTGTTATCAGAGAACCACCTCAGCACGTCAAATCTGGCATTTCACTTAGGCCGACCAGCAGTGACTTCAAGCAACGATCAAACTTCTAGACTAGTCTCCCATTTCTCGTTTCTCCGACATCAACTCGTCCTGGGAATTCCTTCAAAGAAACTTGCTCTCTCTTATTAATAGATTTATCCCATCTCGTCATGAGTTGTCATACCCTTCCTACCCCCCCCCCCATGGTACATTGATGCTTGTGGTGAGGCAGTCGTCCTGAAAGCCTTATGGAAGACAAATCAAACTGAAGGCAATCTCAGTTCCTTCCACAAAGCTCGGAACAAGTGTGTGTCTACCCTCAGGAGAGCCAGGAAACAACATTTTTTGAATCTCAAGTCTGAACTCTCAAACCTGTCTCCTTCCTCCAAATCCTGGTGGCATCCAGTTAAGTTTGTTTATGGTGTATGTTCCCCCCTCCATCCCATCCCTTATCTCAAATGGCCACAAAGCTGACTGCATGTGAAAACGCTGAATGTCTCAACTCCGTGTTTGCTTCTAAATAATCTGTCCCAAACCAATCTCTTTTCTGTACCCACCTTACCCAGTCACACCCAGCTGTTCCTCGACTCTGTGTCCTTTTCTCCCAACAAGGTGGAGATTTTGCTGTCAAACCTCGACTGATTCTGCAACCAACCCAGACAGCATCAACCCACGTGTCCTAAAAATCTGCTCTGCTGCTCTTGCTCACCCTCTCTCTCTGTTCTATTCACCCTCTCATTTGCTCAAGGTCATCTGGCATCTGCCATCTGCTTGCAAATCAGCAAACATTACCACTCTGCATAAAAAAGGTGCAAAAACAGATCCCTGCAACAACAGAACAGTCAGCCTTCTTCCAATCATCAGCAAGGTTATGGAATCCATCATCGCTTCTGACATTAAATCCTTCCTCTTCTCCAATGGCCTGATTTCCGATCATCAATTTGGATTCAGTCACTCATCCGTCACTCGACTCTGGATTGCTGCTCCTGCTTTCCCAACAATGGATGGAGATGCTCAGCGCTAGACATGAAATCAGAGCCATCTCCCTAGAGATATTGCATGCATTCAATACGGTCTGGCACCCTGCCTTTCTCACCAAACTCTCTTCCTATGGTATCCAAGGCAATCTCCACTCATGGCTCGCAGACTCGCCTGTCACAGTCAACATGTGGCCCTTAATGGAATGCTCTCAGCCCCTCTTCCTGTCCAGGCTGGAGTTCCTCAAGGCAGTGCTCTGGGCCCTTTGCTTTTTCTGGTTTTCATCAATGATCTCTTCGACTGTCTGGAAAATACTCTTTATCTCTTTGCTGATGAGTCCACCCTCTGCCGTACCATCTGTCATCCCTCAGATTGGCAAGCAGCAGTCTCTTTACTCTCTGCAGATCTGGATAAAATCACAAGCTGGTCCAACACTTGGAACACGTCTTTCAATCTTGACAAATCTCTCACTCACGCTGTGTCGGTCTGAAAGGACCATCTGGAACTCCCCCCCCCCTCCACCCCTCCCCATCTACATTCTCAACAATCCTCTTAAAGAAGTCCTTTCATTCAGGCTTTTGGGCCTCACTATCTGCCATGATCTTTCCTGGGTAAGCCACATTTCCAAACTGGCCTCCAAAGTCAGTCACTGATTGAGCATCCTCCATCGTGCAAAGACCTTCCTTGGCACACCTGAGCTCTTGACCACATACAAAGCTTTCGTCCACAGCCTGATGGAGGACTGCTCTCCCCTCTGGGCTGGTGCTCCTGCCTCTCAAATTTTTCGGCTTCATGCTGCGGAAACCAAAGCATTTAGGATCATTGGTATCTCCCGCGATGAGGCTGCTTTGCGTCTCTCACTGCAGACATATCGGTGGTCTTTCTGTCTTCCACCATCTCCTCTCCGTCCTGCCCCACCCACCCCACTCTATCTGAGATGTGTCCCCCCAATATTTCCGCAGGGCGCTGAAGGTCCGCCAGCAACCCCCTTATGGTAAAACTACCAAAATCAAGAATCACTGCTCACCCTTCATGCTCTCCTTCCACTTTTTTCCCACATTTGGAACAAACTCCCACACTCTCTTCAATCCCACTCTTGCCTCCAGGTCTTCAAAACAGCTGTTCACCACCATCTCTTATCTTCCCCCATCCAAAACCATGATCTTTTCTACTCCCCATTAATCCACCCCAAACTCACCTCCTTCAAATTCCCTGCTTTCCTTCCTGAAAGTTCCTGTAGTCCAAGGACCTAAAAGTCCCTGTAGTGTCCATCTTGTTTACCCCGTGTGTCCTGCCCCATCCCTCTCCCTTCCACAAATCTCCTAATGTCTCTGTTCCCCACTGTTTTGTGTTTCGCTCTCCCACCCCTCTTGTCTCCTGTTTTATGTTATGTGTGGTAGCTCTTATACAAGCCTTTACATTGCATATTAAAAAATAACAATAATAATAAAAGAGCAAGTGGATAAGAGGACTCCTGGAAGGTTGGTCAAATGGAAGGGAGTGACTAGGAGAGTACCACATGGTACATAAAGAAGGATGGCTGTGCTTGCATGGGGTGTGTGCATGTTCCTTCTCCAAATGTGTCATGTCTCCTTTTGCTTCCCCCTCCCATCTCCATGTATCTTGTCCCTATTTCCTACCTGTGCATGTGGGTCCAAATGCATCCATCATTCTCTGTCACTTAAGTGAGGAAAAAATACCCCAAAATGTCGTTTTCCTACGCGTACAACTTCATCACTCTAATTGACTGCCTGGACATGTAGTGATGGGTTCTGGTGTTGGGTGGACACAGGACACAGGCTACATGCACAGAAGTGTGTGAAGTGTCCTTCATTGGGTCTGCAGTGCAAACGATTTGTGCCTCATGTGTCTTGTCGTTGATATGATTGCAAGCTATGAGCAAATTCTGTACATTTTTTTGTTGTGTAATATCCGAGTCTCCTTCCATACAAGTAAAGAATGAGTTGTGGGGATAAAAAGTATATGCAGTTGATTATTCAGTCTCAAACTTCAAAGACCATTTGGCATACTCAACACAGGTTGAAGACACGTTTTTAGTGTTTTTACTCCTGAGTAACAATAGTGGAGGAGTTGGTGATGGAAAAACATGAAGGAAAGAAATATAAAAGGGAAAGAGGAAAATATTACAGCTTGAAAACAAAGGACAAAAAGAGGAAAAGGGTGAAAGTCATGTTGGGGGAAGGGAGAGGGGCGAGAGCAGGCACGTCTATTACACATGTGGCACTCCCACTTCCTCTCCCTTGTCTTGTCACTCTGTCACTACAACTTGGAAGAGAGATGGTAATATAATGCTGATTTCTCAGACATAGCTGCCAAAACACCTCCATTTTTCATTCAGCTCCATATAAGCACTACTTTCCATACCTCCATTTAATGAGTGTGTGGATGAGATGGGTATAGCCTTGCGCAGCAGCCAGGTGTAGCAGGGTCATTCCTCTGAAGCTCTTCGAGTGCACCAACCTCTCTGAGCGGCCCCACGATCCACTACTCATCATCTTTTCACAAACGAGGATGATCCTCTCCTCAAATGAACCGGCAGACTCTGTGCAACCCTGCTCAGAAGGCCGAGAGTACAGTGATCACAGTAACACACAGCGTGGTTTCAGCCTCTGCATAAAATAATGTTGGATTGCAAAATTGTTTAAAAAAATAACTGATTTTAATCTTGGCAGTTAAGCATGCACACTTTAATAAAAAATATCAAAGGCAAAGGATAAAGACCAGTGTCTGCAGTGGGAAATTGTGGGTTATAATTTCCGAGGCCTTGGGTTATAGAGTACATACTCAGGATAAATAATTAGCATGATACTGCAGCTGCATCAATGTGTGTGCACTGCGTATTGCCTTCCACAGTTTGTACCTTTAATATGAGCCATGAAAACATGTTTACAACGCACTTTGCACAGCACATATTCCATGATGGCCCTTCAACAGCCAAGACAGTCTATAATATTTCAACAGATCTATCACTGATGCTTCGGGTGTTTGTTTTTTACTTGCCATCTACAGGGACATTTCTATCAACTATTCCAATTTTCTCGTGTCACTCCCACTTCCTCTCCCTTGTCCTGTCACTTTTACTGCATTCCTCGTTTTTCTATGGCCTCAAATGATGCAGTTGTGCTCATATGTTCAAGATCAGGCAAAGTCACTGACTTCTTCAATTGTGATTGTGCATTCTTCTTAACTTGTTTTTGATATGGCTTACTATATATTTCACACCATGAGTCCCCCCTCTCTGGATGCCAATTTATTGCTTTTCCACAGGCTCTGCCAGACGCTGGCATTTCTGGATGCTCTGTGGACATCAATGGCTGCACTCCAAGTGTGGCCGAATGCCTCACATATCAGTTTGCAGCTTTGCGGGGTTCATTCTTATCTGAAACCCTTGTACCATTTTCCATTCACTCAAAACTTTAAATAGTAGTGGGCCAGAATAAGGCGTGCATGTCACACATTAGAAAGACGGTGTGCAGGATAGTGTTACCTATGCGAGGCACAGATAGCCTGACTTCGGCACAACCATCCCCAGTGACAAAACACATGCTGACAAGGTTGCTGACGCAATGACTGTCCCCCCTCTGCATTCTGTTGCATCTTCCAGGGACAGTTTGGATAACGATAGGCATACGAAGCCTGTGATGTGAATGCACTATATATATAACTCTTCCGGAAAAGATAATTGGATCCTCTATTTTCCGTTCCAAGTAAGGAACTCTGGGCTTTCCTGAAAGTAGCACAAAGTTTTTGACCACAATAGCACAATGATATAACTGGTCCAACTAAATGTTCCTATTTCAGCTGAAGACAGCTTTGTATTAATTTCTTTCTTTGTCAGTTCTCTATTTATCAGGAGAGCTCTTTCCTCTGCCATCACACATGATGAAATGCCATGTTTGTTTGTTCCATCATCGTGCAGAAGTGCTGGCTTGGAAACATTGTATTGGTATGAGTTGCCAAACGACCTCTTCTTGTTTTCTTGATTGATGCAAACGAAACAGTGTTTTAGATACTGAGGAAGTTCTCAGTCCTATAAAGCTAGCAGGAGGCTAAACAAAGGATGGGCAATGTCATTGGAAATACACAAGAGCAATGGCGTATTTGTTCGCTAACTTTTCCATTCACTGGGACATATACTGAGTCTTGCCAGAACCAAAAACAGAAACACAACAGGTGTCTAATGTCTTAATGCAAGTGACGGGAGTCAAGCACTCGGTGGTTTTAAACATATTATTCATGTCCTGAGGTCTTTCTAAAAACAACAACCAGAAACACACCAGGCAGCCATATCGTTCCTCTTTTTTATTAGCATTACCTGTGTGCTCCCAGCCTCTCCTCCAGCTGTTTGTGGTTTCTGTTGTTGAGTTGCCGTCATCTCTGCCATGCGCCGCTCCATCTGCTCAAGACGCTCCAGGATGGACATCCGGAATTGGTTGTCTGCAGATGACAAGAAACGTTCAAAATAGTTGCTGGGAAAGCTGAATACCACAAGGACAACCATTTGCTGTAAATTAACATAAATTCTAATATCAGCGTATCATTTTATACGCATTTGATGGGGCGGCCTTATTTCTCCAGTGCCATCCCTAAATATGGAGTACGACCATACTCCATGATTTAATGTGAGCGATGAGCTAGCATTTACTGGAATACACAATCAGAAACTGCAAAACATTCACAGATATAAAACTTTTGAAAGAAGAAAACCCTCATCGCTGCACTCAGCCCAAGGCATTTCAGCTTGCACGCATAATGATACTGAGGCTTGCACGCATAAGGAATCAATCGCCTAATTTCCATGGACCACTCAACCCAAGTCAAAAACTCGGGTTGGAGCTGATCCAGGTTCGACTGCAATCAGCATTCACCTCCATTCACAGAATGTACACCATTACTTTGTTTCCAACAATCCAGCCAAATTTTTGTTCAATGGACTAGTGAAGATGAAAAAAACTAAGGAGTTAAAAAAAAAGCGGCACGAGAATATTAAAACATGCAGAAAGCATTAGAGAAGAAAGAGGTTGCTGCAGATTAAAAGGACGAGATGTGAACAATGCCAAGAAACAATTGAGCTCCAAGGTGTGTATCGGCTTGCTAAGCCTCCCACTATAGGATAGGGGGAGGCTTATACTTGGTGTTGGGTTTGTTTCTACATTTATTGACCCCAGTATTTAATGGTACCTCAGAGTTTCTTTGATGACCTAGGAGTACCAAACCACCATTTAGCTTTTTCTCTCTTTTAGTCTGCCAATGTCCAAGGACTTTCAGAATTAAATTTTGCATCAATAATGGGAATAACGAATAATCCCAAGTGGGACAGACGCTCGTTTCCCGATGGAGGGCAGCTGTAGTCAGGCTGCACTAGATGATAAAGAGGGTCTTCTTTCGGGTTTTAAGGGTCTTTAGGGTATTTGGGTTCAAAGGGTCTTAAGGTTCGAGAGGGTCTCAGTGGTCTTAACAGTCTTCAGGTTCTAAAGAGCCTTAAGGGTATTAGGGATATTAAATGGTCTCAGGGTTCTGGAGTGTCTTAGGGCTCCAAAGGGTCTTGAGGGTATTAGGGGTCTTATGAGGGTTATTAAGAGGTTTAAATTAAACATTGAAACCTCGCTTGAGATGATGGAATTTCAAGATATATGATTGACATGCAAACATAGATTACATTTTGAGTTCATTATTAATTATCTCACCATCTGCATGGAAATAAAAAGGGCTCCATTCGTTTTTGCGGATTGATGTCATGAATCGTCATGCCGAATTTCAAAACTATCCGTTGAACCTCCTCGGAACGGTAGGGGAAAAAGAAAATATACCATCAGAGATGGGGAATCCCCTGCCATTGAATGAAAAAGGTCATACATATTCCAGATAATGAGGGAGGTGAATTGGAATCAAGACACCATTTGGTCATCATCTCGAAAAAGTTCCCCAGGGGTGAGGAACGTAGTAACCAAAAATAATTGAAATCAGATAGGCAGTTTTCCATTTATTACAAAAAACTTTTTTTCAAGATGGCCACCCCAGTCGGCCATCTTGGATCCGGCCACACCCAAAATCAATAGGGTTCTTCCTTTTCAGGTGGTACATGTGTGACCCAAATTTCAAATCGATATGGCGAACAGTTTATGAGTTATCAGACTCACAGCTATAAATGTTGACGTCCAGCCAGCCAGCCGAACGGACGGACGGACGACCCGGGTGACAACAATATCCCCCTTCCGCCATGCGGTGGGGGATAAAAAATGGTAGACTGATTGAAGGAAGGATGAAGTACATCGTTATGGCTTTCACAGCTCTTCTCGACTCCCTAGTAAACGAGCGAAAAATTATGTGGGTTGGCATAATTTTATTTGACCTTGACCTAATTTTGTCGTGACCCAATTATAAGCATTTTCACATTTTTCACCATAACTCGACTAAGGTTTGTCCGGTCAGATCAAAATTGTCCTCTCTAGATGGCCTAGCGCCCCAGAACAAGGTGCATTTACGATTAATTTACATCATAACCCTCCAAGTTAAATGTCATGGTCAAATGGCAGTCTGAAAAAACATAACGCGGAAAAGGTTAAATGGAAATCTGCAAAAAACACAAACGAGGTTTTTGTCATTGCTCAATTTTGTCAATGCAGAATCTCAAAGACTGCTTGGCCTTCCAAGATGTTGTTTTATCATAATAGTGGACCTCCACTAAAGCTGTGCACCTGATATTTGATTCATGTCCTTGACCTACTTTTTTCGGATTGACGTAATTAACAAAAAACACTCCTTTGATCATAACTTTGAATAATTTTGCTCCGATTTTCATGCCGCTGAGTTTTATGGATAGATGGTAGATGGGGACACATTTTCTTAATTTACACTCTATCCCTAAATGTTGAAGGTAAAGGCCATATGGCGGTCCGAAAATAATATGGCCATCATTGGATTGTGGGCGCCAGGGAAGGCTTACCCTTGGCGATCGCTTTGTGATCGCAGAGATCTTGTTGCTTATGAAGCTGATTCAACAAAAAAAATCGAATGTACAGTATATTTTATCATCGAATGAGTACGTACAATAATATTTCACAATGATTTTTATTAACCATACCATAAAGGATTGTTTGAGCCTGGTGTTGGCTTAGCAGTTATGGTGGCTGGCTTGGGACCTTCGGATCCTGAGTTTGAGCCCCTATTGGGGAGGTGAATTAACAACAGGTGGGGTTGACTCAACCTGTCATCCTTTGGAGGTTGGAAAAATGAGTACCAATGTACTGGGATAATAACCATTCAGGGTAACCTGCGTTAGCGTGGTGACCTGTCCAGGACTGTACTCCTTACCAATGAAACTGCCTCATTGGGTTATGGTGTGAAAGGAAGGTATTATTATTATGATTATTATTATTGTTTTTATTATTAAAGAATTGGGGTTTAAATGAAATCATACCAAGTTGTATTGAGTGTTTTTAGTAATTTTCTCATACAAAATACACATGAACGGTGAATTATAAGAAACAAAGGAGACTCATTTTTGTGTTTTTGTTTTAGATGATGTAGCTGTGCCTTCTGTATCAGACAAACAGAATGTCAATAGTTTGCTCCAAACAAAGAAGGACCAACTGGTGGGATACAATCGTCATGCAGAAGTTAATCCACACAACTGGAGAGAAAATATCAGAGCCACCTTTCCATTAATCTTGGAAGAAGTTTGTGATAATCTTCAACACAGATGTGTTGAAAGAATTCCACTTTCACTAGAAAGGTTCGGAATTGCTCTCTGGAGACTGGTCACAAATATTGATTGCAGAACAACTGCTCATTTGTTCAGTTTTAGAAAAACAGTGTGTAGATATGTGTACGATGTTATAAACACAAAAATATAATGAATATCACAGAATTCTTATGAGAGAAGTGCTCAGAGACTCTTTTGTTTTATTTACAAGAGCGAGGCTCGGCTCGTGGAAACGCATTGCCGAAGGCTTCAAAATAAATGGGGTTTTTTTTCAGGATGTCGGTGCAATATATGGCAACCATATTGGGTGGTTGCCAACTATTGGGTGCTGGCAAGTGTCACCAGGATTTCCTTAACAGAAAAGGGTGGCATTTCGTTATACTTTAGGGGGTTGCTGATCATAAATACAAGTTCTGAGGTGTATGAGTTCAGATCCTTGGGAGGTATTCAAGATTCACACCAAGTGCAGAATCATTCTTGTAAAATAAAGCAACAAAGTGAAGATTTTCCCCAGAAAACTGCAAGGAAATGTAAGTTATGTACATCTATGACATGTTGCATATCCACCACAGCAGTGAAGCCTGACGGTCAGATCAGGTCAGGTATGGGAGCATGTACCGGAGCAGCGCGTCGCTGCGTCCACTTTCTCATGGTACTCCAGGGGCCTCCATCTGGCCATCCCCCAGGCAGATGCCTGGCCCATCCCCATCTCCTTGAGATGCTCATCAACCTGCTGCAACCACGAGGCACGTGGTCGGCCTATTGGCTTCCTCCACTCATGAGGCTTCCTCGCTGAGAGAATCTGGTGAGCAGGATCAGCATCAGGAAAACGAGCCACATGTCCATACAGCCACAGCTGACGCTCACGGACTGTGCAAGTAATAAATCTCATTTCAGTCTCTTTCACCAACTGCTCCTTGGACACAAAGTCCGACCAATGATAGTCAAGGATTCTCTGAAGAGACCTGGTACCAAAGGAATTAAGTTTCTGTCTCAAATCCCTGGTCAGATTCCAAGTCTCACACCCATAGAGCAAGACTGGAAGCACCAAGGACCTGAAGACTCGGACGTTCGTTCTCCCGCACAGGTACCAGCAGTGTCACATCCCATGATCCAGTGAATCCATGACACCCCAGGCCTGACCCAGACGTCTGGTGACCTCTGGCTCACAGCCAGCAGAGACATGAATATCTCTGCCAAGGTAAGTGAATCTCTCCATGACCTGAACATCCTCGCCACAAACAGGTACAGACAGGATAGCAGCATCCAAGATGCCATTGAACACCTGGATCTTAGTTTTGACCCAGGAAACCCGTAATCCCAGCAGCTCCGACTCCTCACTCAGCACCTCGAGGGCCCCCAAAAGGATATCTATAATCTCCGCAAAGATGACTGCATCATCTGCGAAATCAAGGTCAGAGATTTTGACATTCCTAAACGATGCACCACAACATGATCGCTCTGACATCTTCCCCAGAATCCAGTCCATGCAAGTGCTGAAAAGTGTGGGGGCCAGTACACACCCATGATGAACTCCAGTAACAACTGGAAATAAGTCAGAGATGGTACCACCACATCTCACAACACTCTCAGTTCCAGAGTATAGTTCAGACATCAGATTGAACAGTTTTAGTGGCACCCCACGAAGACCAAGAATCCTCCAGAGAGCATCCCGATTCACTGAATCAAACGTCTTACAGAGATCAACATCGGCTGCAAGCAGCCCCTGTCAAACCTCTTGTCTGCATTCGGTGAGGACCTGAAGAGCAAGGATACAGTCAATCGTTGACCTCTTTGGTGTAAAGCCTGACTGCTCTGGACACTGGTGCTCAAGCAGATGGTGGCGAACCCCATCAATAATTATCCGAGCAAAGACCTTGCCTGGCATTAAAGGCCAAATCACACCTTGACGTTTTAGCCAGGAATGGCAACATATAAAAATGCACGTAAAACGTTGGCGTACGCTGAAGTTTTGAGGTTTTAAAAAAAGTTTTGGTCGTATTCATAACGTGTTGGTCGTATGCATAACGTATTAGTAACGGGCACAGAACGTTTCGCTGTGTTAAAGATAACTTATACCAACGAATGCTTAGCCTGTTGTCGGCGTTCACAACCTATGCCCAACGATAGTTTAACTTAGTCATAGCGCGCTGCACGTATCGCCGACGAACTCGTGGCGTTCTCTGTTAAAAACCTGCCGCACGCAGATTTAAATCATAACCGCCTGAAAATTGGAAGTGTCAACATCGCAGTCACACCTTGACGATTTAGCCAGCGTATGCCGATCTATGAAAAATGTGTCTAAAACGCTGGGACACGTCGAATACGGTATGGGTAGGTTGTGTATACGTTAGGAGCACGATGAAAAACAATGAAGTACGCTGGCATATAACGTGGTACGTCTAGTACGTCGTGAAATTTCAAGCATGCTGAAAATTTTACAACGTACTCGACGTATGGCTCACAAGTTCCGCATACGCTGGCATAAGTTCTCGGCACGCTCCGCAATCGTTTACACACGTCGGCCACACGTTACTTGTAAGTTACTCATAAGTGGAAACACGTCGAGGCAATGTTTCGCATACCCGAAACTTCATTTTTAACCTACGAGTAACGTGCTTTGAACCTATTAGTAGTGTGCTTTGAACCTATTAGTAGCGTGCTTTGAACCTATGTGTAACGTATCTCAAACGCACATTGGCGTATGTAGACGTATTTGATTGACGTCTTCCGGACGACCACATAACTTACTGAACGTGTTTCTAACTTACAGCTACCATATAATGGTGTATTGGCAGGGTTTAGGAGAATTGGTATATACAAATGGGCTTCACAAGAGGAACCCGTCAGTGTTCCAGACTCCATGTTGAGTAGATGTCAATGTCAGTGGCAGTAGCAGTGGCAGTAGTAGTAGTAGTAGTAGTAGTAGTAGTTCGAGAGAATTTAGTGATGTCGATGTTGGTACTAGTAGTAGTAGTAGTAGTAGTAGTTCGAGAGAATTTAGTGATGTCGATGTTATTAGTAGTAGTAGTAGTAGTTGGAGAGAATTTAGTTATGTCGATGTTGGTAGTAGTAGTAGTTGTAGTAGTACTTTCAAGTAACGTGTTGCAAAGTGTGAACAACGTTCGTGTAGCGTGCTTACAAAACGTTACTCATAGGTTAGAAATAAGTTTTGGGTACGCTAAACATTACCTCGACGTGTTTCGACTTATGAGTAACTCACAAGTAACGTGTTTCAACGTGTGTCAACGATCGCATAACGTGCTTACAACTTATGGCCAGCATAGCGGAACGTGTGAATCATACGCCGGCATATGTCGTAAAATTTCAAGCATGAAAAAATTCGAGGAAAACCCAAAAGTTCAACGTTTAAAGCCAGCGTACAACGACGTATGGGAGTGTTTTTCAGCATGCTCTCAATGTTATCAAAACTTACCCATAACGTATTCGAGGTGTACCAGCGTTTTAGAAAAATTTTCCAAAAAATCGGCATAAGCTGGCTAAAACGTCAAGGTGTGACTGGGCCTTAAGATCCGTGTCACCCCATGGTAGTTGTTGCAGTCTTGGCGATCACCCTTGCCCTTCCAGAGAGGGACAAGAAGGCCCCTTTTCCAGTCAGTTGGGATGATGCCTGTGTTCCAGGCAGAGCACAGAACTGCATGCAATGACACAAGGATAGCATTTCCACCAGCCTTGAGAAGTTCAGCATGGATGCAACAGATCTCACGAGCTTTACCACATTCAACTGGTTCACCTCAGCCTGTGTTTCCACAAACGAAGGTGGACCACAGTTGATTGGAGGGTCAGCAATCGGGATTGTAACACCCCTGACATCCAACTCGACAGCTGGCGGATCAGCCTGGTCCAGCCGCACAAAGGAACCGGCCCAGCGCGCCTTCACTTCAGACTCCTCTGTCAAGAGCCCAACAACCTCTGCTCCAACTGCAGTACACCAAGGGATGGGCTTAGAGGAACGCAATGCAAGAATTCCCCTGTAAGCAGGACGAGAATCACTTGACCACAGGTGCTGCTCTTCCCCCCCTCAGATTCCTCGCACATCGGCTTCCTTGTCCACCCTTAGTGCACATGCAGTTTTATGCCTCAACTCCGTGAACAGCTCAGCTCTGCCATTCAGCCTGGCCCTGCGACTCTGGTCAATGGCATCCATTGTCTCTTGAAAGCTAAAATTCTTCTTCGCCCTACGATGAGTTCCAAGACATCAAATGGCAACATCAAGGATGGTGGTCTTGAAGGCTCTCCACAACTCTTCAGGATCCCCCAAAGCACCCAGACCCCCAAATCTCCACTCAGCCTGTTTGCAAACTCCTCAGTTGCCCTCTCATCCTTAAGCTTACAAACATCCAGCCTTGGCTGGCATGGTACCATTCTCCAGGATTTAAGCTGCAACTTCAGAGTTGCTACCACAAGCCTGTAGTCCGTATTGAGGAATTGAGCACTTCGGTTGACGCTGCAGTTCTGGATCATCCTCCAGCGACCATCAACGAGCACATGGTCAATCTCCTTTGCCACATACCAAGCGTTGGAATACCAAGTTCAGCGATGAGCTTGTGGGCGCTGAAACCATGAACCAGCCACCCTAAGTCCATGACTTCTTGCAAAGTAACTACCAACACATGTCTCATAACCATCCCTATCAGTTCCAGTCGATGCATTGAAATCCCCAAAGACGAGAAGAGTATCTCGCCTGGTGCACTGATCAACCATCGACCCGAGCGTGGCATAGAATGCGCCCTTCACGATGAGATTACTCACCTCAATGGGAGCATATACAGAGACCAGGGAAATGACACCCAGGAGTGACAAATCCTGAGTTTCATAATATGCTCGTTGACCGGTGTTACCTCATTTATCATTGGAATCAGCTTATTGGACACAGCTACAGCAAATCCTTGGGCATGGTAACCATCAGAGCGACCAGACCAATAGCAGGTGAAACCACCCGACATGATCTCGCCGCAATCCGGTCTCCGAACCTCAGAGAGTGCTGTAATACCGATGCCCAAACGCTTGAGCTCAGATGATAACAGAGACAGGTGATCATCTTCTCTTCGGGATAAGACATTACAGGCACCCACCTGAAGGGACCACCTCAGGTTAACCCAAGGAGACCGCCGTCTGGTGGACGACACCTCAGCACCTCCCCGACATACTCTCCTGCAATCTGACCTGGGAATGTTACCCAGTGCTTTCCCTCCTCTCATCAAAGATTGTGGGTCCCGAAGGCTTTGCCCCAATCCCATCATCTGGTGAGCTGCCCTACGAAGGGAAGCTGCATAGGAGGTACTCCCATGGAGTGGGTTTTCAGATTTTTTGTAAGCTTTGGAATGTTTTGTGGAATGAAGGGTTTTACGGTGGCTGGAGTGCAAATCGTGCCACCAACCTCATCATAAAAAGTAACCCAACTGCAGCAGGATGTCCGCAGACACAGTTGGGAACTATATGTGGATGGCCATTGCCTCACAACTAGCTCCTCCACCCTTTGACAGGTTTGTTCTTCATCCTGCTGGGTTTCCATATCATACACCGTCCTCACCAAGAAACTTGGTTGGGGGAGACGGTTTAGTCACCGACAACCCGACCATGGAACAGGTTAGTACAGGTTTACATGGCACCTGTAGCAAATCACAGATATAATCTGACCTGGCCCGACAATGAGACAAGATAACTCAACATCTCCGAAACGACGATCTGTCATACCCTCCCATCTACTTTCTTAACAATCCTCTTGAGGAAGTTCAGTTACACAAACCACTGGGTCTCACTATCAGCCATGATCTCTCTTAGGAAAACCACATTTCAAAGTTGGCATCAAAAGACAGTCGCTGACTGGCATCCTCTGTCATACAAATTCCATCCTTAGCACACCTGAACCCCTATCCACCTTCAAGGCTTTCATCCACAGATCATTGGAATCTCCCACAATGAAGCTGAGTCTATAGGCCTCTCACTCTGTGCCATTGCAGGCAGGTCGGTGGTCTCTCTGCTTTCTTCCACCTCATTTCTGGTTTTGAGCCCTCTGCTCTCTGTGCTCCGTCCCTTCCCTCTCCCTCACCACTCAGGTTTCTGCAGGGTGCACACAGTCCACCATCAATCCCCTTCTGGTGAAACTCCCAAATCCAGGATCACTGCTCACCACCACTCATTCGTTCCTCTTTTTCCCACCTGTGGAACAAACTTCCACATCATCTTAAATCTCATTATTCCCTCCAAGTCTTCAAGACAGCTGTTCACCACTATCTCAAGTCATCCCCATACAAAACCATGATTTTTTCTACCCCATGAACCCTCCCCAAGCCCAACTCTTTCCAAGAGTCCAGTTTTTCCTTCCTGTGAGTTTGTGGCTGTATCCATTTTGTTCACCCCGGTGTCCTCCCCTGGCCCTCATTCTTCTCCACATCCCTTATTTCTGCAAGTCTCCCTCTATTTTGTCCCTCAACCCTGCTGTTGGTGTGGTTTTCTCCCCTCTCCTTCTGCTGTTCCCTTGTTCGGTTACATCATTCTATGTTTTACTTGTACAAAGTTTGATTTGAATTCCTTCAGCTGTTCTCAAGTATAACACTTGAACATGACATGACCTTTAACCTCTTGATGCCAAAATATAATCAGTTCATTTTTACATCACCATACATACTTCTATCAAGTTTGACTTAGATCCCTTCAGCCGTTCTGAAGTTATCGCAGTAACAGAAACCTATCACGGACAGACGGAAGCACAAACAGATGACTGCATGGATAGATGGAAGGACCGACGGAAGGATAACCTGAAAACATAATGCCTCCAGCGACTTCGTCGGCAGAGGCATAAAAAAAAGAAAAGCCAGTCAACCTCAGTCAAGCTTGTTGCATGGTGGAAAATTCAAGTTGGATGGCAATGTCTGCTAAGACGAAACTGCACGATTCACTAGATCTTAAAGGAATACAACGGAATATTATTTAAGTTTGGCAGGTAATGTGTCAACTTTAAACTTACTTCTATGTGCTGTCATGACAACTGGAATCGCTAAGCATTGGAAAAACAGAGAAACTGCAAAAAGTATTCTATCAGTTTTTTTTCTCCTTCAAAGTAGATGTGTCAGCATTGGTATCCGAATACAAAACAAAGCAGTGCATACAAAACTTTACGTGACAAAACTTGATTTGTTACTTTCAATAAACGTTGAAATGATGAAAACGTTTGAGTTTATATTCTGGTTGTAGTATCTGCCATATGTGAAATTCATTAATTAAGTCATTGAAAAGAAGTATTATGTTATCAAAGTAGCGAAACATTGCTGTAAAAAACTGCAGAGTATCCCATTGAAAGGTTTGCTGGATTCTCTCTCTCTCTCTCTCTCTCTCTGGCACGCCTTCTTGTCTGCCCTCTCAACAGCTTCTTTTCTGCCCTCTCAACGGCTTCCTTTCGCCCTCTCAACGGCTTCCTTTCGCCCTCTCAATGGCTTCCTTTCGCCCTCTCAACGGCTTCATTTCGCCCTCTCAACGGCTTCCTTTCTGCCCTCTCAACGGCTTCCTCTCTGCCCTCTCAACGGCTTCCTTTCTGCCTTCTCAACGGCTTCCTTTCTGCCCTCTCGACGGCTTCCTTTCTGCCCTCTCAACGGCTTCCTTTCTGCCCTCTCGACGGCTTCCTTTTTTCCCTCTCGACCGCTTCCTTTTTTCCCTCTCGACGGCTTCCTTTCTGCACTCTCGACGGCTTCCTTTCTGCCCTCTCGACGGATTCCTATCTGCCCCCTCGACGGCTTGCATTCTGCCTTCTCAACGCCTTCCTTTCTGCCCTCTCAACGACTTCTTTTCTGCCCATTCAACCGCTTCCTTTCTGCCCTCTCAACGGCTTCCTTTCTGCCCTCTCAACGGCTTCCTTTCTGCCCTCTCAACGGCTTCCTTTCTGCCCTCTCAACGGCTTCCTTTCTGCCCTCTCAACGGCTTCCTTTTTTCCCTCTCGACGGCTTCCTTTCTGTCCTCTCGACGGCTTCCTTTCTGCCCTCTCGACGGCTTCCTTTTTTCCCTCTCGACGGCTTCCTTTCTGCCCTCTCGACGGATTCCTTTCTGCCCCCTCGACGGCTTGCATTCTGCCTTCTCAACGCCTTCCTTTCTGCCCTCTCAACTGCTTCCTTTCTGCCCTCTCAACGGATTCCTTTCTTCCCTCTCGACGGCTTCCTTTCTGCCCTCTCGACGGATTCCTTTCTTCCCTCTCAACGGATTCCTTTCTGCCCTCTCGACGGCTTCCTTTCTGCCCTCTCGACGGCTTCCTTTCTGCCATCTCGATGGCTTCCTTTCTGCTCTCTCAACGGTTTCCTTTCTGCCCTCCCAACAACTTCCTTTCTGCCCCCTCAACGGCTTCCTTTCTGCCCTCTCAACGGCTTCCTTTCGCCCTCTCAACGGCTTCCTTTCTGCCCTCTCGGCGGCTTCCTTTCTGCCATCTCGACGGCTTCCTTTCTGCTCTCTCAACGGTTTCCTTTCTGCCCTCCCAACAACTTCCTTTCTGCCCCCTCAACGGCTTCCTTTCGCCCTCTCAACGGCTTCCTTTCGCCCTCCCAACAACTTCCTTTCTGCCCCCTCAACGGCTTCCTTTCACCCTCTCAACGGCTTCCTTTCGCCCTCTCAACGGCTTCCTTTCGCCCTCTCAACGGCTTCCTTTCGCCCTCTCAACGGCTTCCTTTCTGCCCTCTCAACGGCTTCCTTTCTGCCCTCTCAACGGCTTCCTTTCTGCCCTCTCGACGGCTTCCTTTTTTCCCTCTCGACCGCTTCCTTTTTTCCCTCTCGACGGCTTTCTTTCTGCACTCTCGACGGCTTCCTTTCTGCCCTCTCGACGGATTCCTTTCTGCCCCCTCGACGGCTTGCATTCTGCCTTCTCAACGCCTTCCTTTCTGCCCTCTCAACGACTTCCTTTCTGCCTTCTCAACGGCTTCCTTTCTGCCCTCTCAACGGCTTCCTTTCTGCTCTCTTGACGGTTTCCTTTCTGCCCTCTCAATGGCTTCCTTTTTTCCCTCTCGACGGCTTCCTTTCTGCACTCTCGAACGGCTTCCTTTCTGCCCTCTCGACGGATTCCTTTCTGCCCCCTCAACGGCTTGCATTCTGCCTTCTCAACGCCTTCCTTTCTGCCCTCTCAACTGCTTCCTTTCTGCCCTCTTGACGGATTCCTTTCTTCCCTCTCGACGGCTTCCTTTCTGCCCTCTCGACGGATTCCTTTCTTCCCTCTCGACGGATTCCTTTCTGCCCTCTCGACGGCTTCCTTTCTGCCATCTCGACGGCTTCCTTTCTGCTCTCTCAACGGTTTCCTTTCTGCCCTCCCAACAACTTCCTTTCTGCCCCCTCAACGGCTTGCATTCTGCCTTCTCAATGCCTTCCTTTCTGCCCTCACAACGGCTTCCTTTCTGCCCCCTCAACGGATTCCTTTCTGCCCTCTCAACAGATTCCTTTCTGCCTCTCAACGGCTTCCTTTCTGCCCTCTTGACGGCTTCCTTTCTGCCCTCTCGACGGCTTCCTTTCTGCCCTCTCAACGGCTTCCTTTCTGCCCTCTCAACGGCTTCCTTTCTGCCCTCTAAACGGCTTCCTTTCTGTCCTCTCAATGGCTTCCTTTCTGCCCTCTCAATGGCTTCCTTTCTGCACTCTCAACAGCTTCCCTTCAGGCATTCTTAATGGCCTCCACCCCTCTCTCTGTCAGTGGCCCGCACCCCGCTCTCCCTCAACACCCTCTGCACCTCTCTCCTTCAATGGCCTCCACCCCTCTCTCCCTCAACGACCCCCACACCTCTGTCCTTTAATGGCCCCCACACCTTTCTCTTTCAATGGCCTCGGCCCCTCTCTCCCTCAACACCTCTCCCCCTCAATGGCTTCTGCCCCTCTCTCCCTCACTGCCCTCCACCCTTCTCTCCCTCAATAGTGGTGGGAGGGATGGAAGAAGAATAGGAGGAGGGGGTGGGGAGGAAGAATAGAAAGAGGGGTAGGGAGCAAAGCAGGATAGGACAAAAATTGGAAAGGGGGTTGGTGGAAGGAATAAATACAACAGATAAAACACCAACCCTCACTCACTATGTATAAGATGTACCAAAAAAGTAAAACAAAACAAAAAAAACAAAAAAGGGAAGATACCCTAATATCCAGAAAACAAAACATGCACACTATCCAGAGGTCACACTACCCACATGTCACAATACCCACAGGTCACAACACCCACAGGTCACACAACATCCAGAGATCACAAAAAACAGTCCTATGCTTCAGACTTTTCTGACCGATGTCCCTGTACATCTATGTATACAATTTGATTCTATCTATTCATCCATTACTATTTAAAATCTGCGTCTTTTTTTTTTGCACCCTCTTATTTGTATACATCCTCACCCCCAAGTTGTCTCCACTCTGTTGCAAACGTTATGCCACTACCCACTTCTGGTGCAACTCCTAAAATCCAGGTTCACTTTCACTAATTTATTCCTCTTTTCTCTCACCTGTGGAACCAACTTCCTCAGTCTGTTCAATTTCGTCTTTCTTCCAGGGCTTCAAAAAGGCAGTTATCACCTCTTCGTGTCACCCCTCCTCATTCATACTCATGATGTTTTCCAATCTCATTAACCCTCCCCCAAATCCACCCCTTCCTTTCCAGGTTATTGTGTCTTCTCCCTTCTCCCTCCAACAACATTTCCGTTTACTTAGGTCCATTCCTGTTCCATCCCCCATTTTACCTTTCTGTTATTTCAGTCCCTTTCATGCAGTACTTGTGTGCAGCTTATTCACCTCATGTCTTCCCCTATTCTGCACCTTCTCCCCTTACTCTCATTTTTCCCCCTCAACCATTGTTCCTCCACTATCCCTCTACCTGCTGCTGGTATGTCTTTCTGCTTTCCACCGTGTTTAGCTGCTTTGTTCACTTCTGTTCTATGTCTTAGCTCCCATTGGCCTTCATTGTCTTTATCATTTCGATAACATTTCTCCATAATTGCCTCCTTTACGATGTGAAAAGTCCAGCCTCATTCAGGTGAGCAACATTCTCAACAAACCAATCATATTTCTCACTCATAAGAATTTAAATACAAATAATTTATGTGATACGAGCATTTAGGAAGAAAACACAGTGATAATATACATCATAGAAAGGTCAAGGAGACAAAAGTGGGGACAGCACTTGGGACAAAACAACGCAAACGGTGTTCTTCGTCCAAACACACACAAGGCTACCAAAGGATATTTAACACGACTTAATCATTATGGTTACAAATCCTCACTTTTACCATGGTTTTTCACCGAACCAGGAATCAGTTTCTTCTTTGAACCAGACCTGAAGGATATCGAGTTGACAGCACTCCGAGAGAACAGGTTTAAGTAATTTGCAAAATTTGGTTCGTGTATATGCAGTGCCATTTGGGGATACACTAACGGAATGGTCATTTAAATTAATGCTGTTTATGATTTGTTTGAATCCAAGGAAATACCATGTGTGAAGGACAATAATTGATAAAGTGTGTTGATCATTCAAGTCAACTTGCAGGTTGGCCGAAATCATGTTTTGAAGAAAAAAAAACAGAACATAGGGACACTAAGGGGACACCTGTATTTAAGTTTTCAAGCCCAAGTGTATACAACGCACACACGCACCATTTAAAGGATGGCACAAATTATACAAACGTTACCAACACCCTAAACTTTACCGTATTTTAATCGTAAACTTCAAAATAGTTGTCCACCTAACGTAAGAACTTTATTAACTTATAAGCAATTCGATAGAATTTCCAACTGCCTGAATTATCAGCTTGCTCTGTTCTTCATCGAGGTTTCGACCCTTTCGGCTCAAAACCTCTCCAAACGTGGGTCCACAACATCAGCCGTGTCCAGGCAATCAGTCAACCAGCAATGCAATCCACTATTTAAACGTTCTACCTTTCTTATTGGAGGGTTTGATGTGTTAGCATAAATTTCATAATGCTCATTACACATTCTATTATATAACTAAAGGTGCGCGCGTGCGCGCGCACACACACACACACACACACACACACACACACACACACACACACACACACACACACACACACACACACACACCCACACACACACACACACACACACACACACACACACACACACACCTTTAATTTGAATGTTGAATTTCGACCAAACTGAAGCCTAAATTCCACTTCGAGGTGAATATGACACCTGTGATGAAATCATTCACCAATTCACAGTTTGCTTCTTCAAACACTGGGAACCATTCAGCTTACCCCATATAATGTATTTCAGGTTCCAAAGGCAGAAACCTCATACACATCAAAGCAATGCATACTAGTGATTGTTGTCAGAGAAGAAAAACTATTAAACACACAATCAGAGTTTGCACTTTGATCCCCAAACACAAGCTTTACAAACTCAGGTTATGAAGATACTGCGGCACCATTTTGCATCCCTATTGTGGAATATATAAATGAGGGTTGCATTAGATTATTAATAAACTCTGCATGTCATTGATTATTTATAACCCGAGACAAAGTAAGCTAATTACAGGGAAGATGTTTGCTAGACTGACACATGAGAATCCGTGGAAATGCCACCTTTTGTCTGTTTTGTCACCGGTGCTTAACACTGCCTTTTTGGCACGAAAATAGCATCCACTTTATTCATTCATAAATCGGTTCATTCACAAAAAACACACAAATGAGATAAAACCACACAAACGAGATGCAAGTAGAGCAAAATGTAAACATAAATCACCCCCCCCACCCCACCTTTCCAGAAAATTCATAGATGATTAGAGGAAAGCACTGAGGTTGTATTTTAAGGTGAATTTGTAGCAACTACAGCACAATGGTGGCAAAGCATGAATATGTGTGAGGGGCACAAAACACAGTGAAGACAAAAGCCCTGCTGGGCCGCTATGCCCTGACTCATCAATGGTGCAGTGCAGCTTTTGTGTTGGCTGTCATGGCAACACACGGCACTGCGCTTGTTCGCTCTATACACATGCGAGCACGTGCAAGAAGCCGCACCGACACGCAGCTAGGCAGAAGCTTACCTTCCGCAGCTGGACGCATGCCCGGGGAAATCCAGGTGCCAGTGCTGACGATACAACATACACTTCGCCGAGGAAACCAAATCTGAAAAATTCAGCGTCTTGGAAAAAAAAAAGGAGACGTAAAATCA
Organism: Eptatretus burgeri; assembly: GCF_056783735.1. NCBI lineage: Eukaryota > Metazoa > Chordata > Myxini > Myxiniformes > Myxinidae > Eptatretus > Eptatretus burgeri. The sequence goes on along the minus strand of NC_140970.1, from coordinate 79,394,160 downwards.
TCTGCATCGACTGGGGCCGAGCGCAGAATCCAAGGTGCGGGTGCTCAGAGCAGTGAGAGAGCTCCCGGAAAGTTTGACGACATGATGTGACATGTCCACGAGTGCTCTAGCTGGTAAGTCCTGGACTTGTAATGGTGACAAAAACCGGTTAGTCTGGTGAACGTCTTTTGTGCAATCTCCTTAGCTGGGCTGAGGAATGGCTGCTTCTGGAGTGCCAGTGGCACTGAAGGGTCATGTCACCACAGCGCAGGTAATCCGAGCACAGTCACATGGTGCTTCTCCAAAAGGTGTATGACCCGCCGGCGGCCCATCGGCCCAAAAAACGAACAGATCGAATTGGCCTGATGTGCCGGTGGACCGAGTGCTGGCTGGAAAGAGTGAAGAATATTAAGACACTGACACATGAGTGGTCACTGCGGCTTAAATATTCAGTTAGTACACCGATCTTTGCTCTCTAATTCACAATCTCACTCAGTCCCTTATCCACATCCTGCTCTCACTCTCCCTCTAGTTCTCTCAAACCCTGGTTCTGTCTCCCTCACACTCCTTGCCCTTTCTCCACTCCCCCTCCCCTCTGAGGCTCTGCAGTGCTGCAGGAGCTTGGGGATCTGCATTATGACAAATCAAGACTCTGAGAGCAACGTTACCTTGTGCCTGAGATTTAAAAATAGACTGGCGGCTGGTTAAAGCTGCAGACCAAGCTGACCTATCGCGAGCCATGTGCATGTAACCGTTTCATCGAGCTATACATAACAGGTCATTTAATCACCCAAACTGTCCACCGTTCCCTCTCGCAGCCAAACAAAATCCACAAGGCACTTGACGTCATGCTACGCAGGAGACGTAAATAATTAGCCGGAGGTGGTAAGAGCGATATCCGATTATGTGTGACGCCTTATGATGCTTGCAGACAACACAAGATGCCATTAAACAACTTACAGGACATGTCAGTTCAAAGACTGAATACCAATGAAATCAGGAACCTGAAACTCCAAGCAGGTAGGTACACCAATTAGGGATGAGGAAATTAAAAGCTTCGTGTTCGAACTGACTGAATCGTATTGTGTTATGGGTGATGACTTTGATCTTGGTGACAACTCTTAAAAATGACAACTCTTACTTGACTTGTTTTTGTATTCACCACCAATGCAGGTATTCCGACAAAAATACCCTCTGATTGATGGTCTTTCACATATAGGTTTCCATCCTCAACAAACCAATCAACATCAATTGCAGTGTATTTACACATTCACTGCAGAGTTCCCAAAGCACAACACATTAGACAAACAGTGGAAAGGCAATTAAGAACCTTTGTCTCCTTTTTATTCTTCGTTAACGGACACAATTATTCTCACATTCTTGTGGGGTTGGTCAGGGGAAGATTTTGGCCCAAGTCGTTCCCAAACTGGCTGGTCATGCCTGATGTTCGATGAAGGTTAGGGGCAGGATTAGTAATTTGTTCATGGTGCCGGCGATGGCTCACCTACTCTTCGCGAAGAGCACCATGGGATCTTTAATGTCCACCAACTAATGTGGACAGATGGGACGCCCAGTTCAACGTCCATCCAAGGGATGATGGCACACACATTGATGAATCATCCTGCCTGTGAATCACCGGGACGACAGTTTATAGTTAGGCCGAGGTTCGAACAAAGGCTAGACAGCTTAGAGTGGAGTACCTCGAGGCCATCCTGTCAGCCCGGCTTTTATCTCCTTGTAATACTTAAATTGCACAAACACAGCCCTGACACTTCAAAACATTTTGAAATGAAACATAGTGCTGATCAAGTGTGGCCAAAATATCACCATTCCACGAGTCGCAATGCTTTCCATATGGTGCACACAAACAAAAGATGAACGTCATCACAAAGGCGTGCGTGGTCATTGCACTGATCCATTTCCACACCACTGAAAGAGAAGTGATCTCACACTGCCGTTGATGGTTGATAATTAATCATAACATTCCAGCAGGAATGATTGCAAGCAAATGCAGTAAGATGCAGTTAAGCTACCAAGGATATAACAAAAATTAGGGCATTTCTGCAGGTGCTGTTGCATTGCGAGCCCCAGCGGGACTGTTCAAGGCGCTGCGGCAAGCAGCAGATGGGCAAGCGGGGTCCTGGGCTGTGATGCTGAGTACACAGCCCCTCCCTGCTCTGGCCATCTTGAACCTTGGTGCTTCCGGCAATGCTCAAGAAACAAACGAATCTCATTTACTTTCTATTGAACCTGCATTTCTGGCCTCTAGATCAATGGAAGATAAATACATTTAAGGTATTAATGCCATCTTGGTGAAAGGTACAGGAGCTGCAGATGTAATGGGTCCCTTTGAACTAATGTTTGGACCTTCGGACCTGACCTCAGCTTATGAAGTTAAAACTATTTCTGACGCATAAGAAAAGACACTACACAGTCTATAACATCTACCAATAGATAAAAGTAGATGATAGGGTTGGGTTAAGGTTGAGATATAAAATGCTTCAAGATTACACATTCCTTCACATATGGTTGTCGAAAACCCAAAGGATATGATTTGAAGAGCTGAAGTGGGAAATCAAAATTGCTGCCTCATAAAGCACAATTTCAACTGTCATGGTATCGAATGGATCATAATCTGGAATCTCTCTGATCCAGTCCATCCATGATGATCCATTAACGGTTTTCCAAGCTACTCAAATGCACCAAAACAGAGCATTGCTGGACACAACATGATGAAGGAAGGTTCAAAACGTGCAAAACACATAGGTTTACATAAGAAATAGTATTTGTTTTTGTATAACCTTGTCTACACTAAGTGTAGAAACAATATCCGTGAATATAGATATCTCCTCAGTTTATTTTTGTATACAGTACCAAGGCTCATGTTGGAGCGAGAACACAGAACGGATCAGGATGTAAACAGAACAAAAAGAACAGCAGAAAGAGTGGGGGGAGGGGGGGCACACCAACAGTCAGGTTGAAGGACAAAATAGAGGGAGACTTGGGGAAATAAGGGATATGGGGAAGAATGAGGGTGACAGAAGGACACAGAGGATGAACAGGATGGATGCAGCCACAAACTCTCAATTACAGAAGTGGAAGGTAAAAACAGAAACTGGAAATAGGTGGGCTAATGATGGTCGAAAAGATCATGGTTTTGGATGGAGGGTTATCTGAGATGGTGGAGAACAGCTGTCTTGGAGCCCTGGAGAGAAGAATGAGACTGAGCGACTGGGACGTTGATTCCACAGGTCGGAGAAAAGAGGAACTAATGAGTGGAGATAAGCAGTGATTCTGGATTTTGGGAGCTTCACCAGAAGGCAGTTACATGGCAGACCACATGCACCCTACAGAAACCTGATAAGACAGAGCATGGAAAAAGCAGATGGTGCAAAACCAGAAAGGAGGTGGTGGAAGACAGAGAGACCACCAACCTGTGTGCGATGGCAAAATGATTGGCCCATAGACTCAGCTTCATCGCAGGAGATTCCAATGATCTTAAAGGTCTTCATCTCCATGGCGTCAAGCTAAGCAAGGTGTGAGGCAGAGATATCAGCCCTGAGCATATCGCAGTATTCCATCAAGCTGCGTATAAAGGCCTTGTAGGTGGATAGTTCAGGTGTGTCAAGGAAGGATTTTGGGTGACGGAAAATGTCCAGTCGGTGACTGGCTTAGGAGGCCAGTTTTTAAATGTGATTTGCCCAATAAAGATCATGGCCGACAGGAAGACCCAGGAGTTGGAGTGACCGAACTTCCTCAAGAGGATTGTTAAGAAAGTAGATTGGGGGCGGGGGGGTTGAGGGTGGGGGGGGGTTGCTAGACGGTCCTTTTGGAGAGAGAGTGTGAGTGTGGGATTTATTCAGATTGAAAGACATATTTTCAAGTGTTTCAACACCTTGTGACTTTGTCAAAGTCTGAAGAGGGAAGAAGCTGCAGCTTGCCTGTCTGAAGGATAAGGGATGTCTTGATAGATGTGGAGTCACCAGCAAATATATAAAGGGGATTTTCTAGAGAGTCAAAGAGAGAGTTGATGAAGATCAGGAATAGGACTGGGCCCAGAACACTGCCTCCGGGCACTTCAGCCTTGACAGGGAGAGGAGATGAAAGGATTCTGTCAAGAGCCACGCGTTGGCTACGAGAGCAGAGGAAGTCAGGAAGCCATGTGTGGAGTTGGCCTTAGATGCCATAGACAGAGAGTTTGGAGAGCAAGGTGGGATGCCAGACTGCATCAAAAAATGAGATATGTTCAGAGAGACAGCCCTGATCTCATATCTGACATTGAGGGCCTCCATCCATTGCCGGGTGAGAAGAATCAGCATGTACAAGGTGGAGTCACTTGGTCTGAAACCAAGTTGGTGATCTGAGATGAGGTTGTTGGAGAAAGGGAAAAATTTCGTATCAACTGCGATGATGGATTCGTTGACCTTGCTGCTGATTGGAAATAAGCTTATAGGTCTATAATTGAGGGGATCTGTTTTTGCACCTTTAATACAATGCAGTGATGTTGGTCGATTTCCAAGCAGATGGAGGATGACCTCCAGCAAATGACAGGGAGAAAATGGCAGAGAGAGGATGTGCAAAAGCAACAGAGCAGATTTTTAGGACAAGCGAGCTGATGCTGTCCGGTATAGTTGCAGAATCAGTTGAGGGTTGAAGTTCACGTGCAATCAAGTGCATGTCACAAGATAGTCCATCACAAGTAACTTATATTGCTGGATTATCACTTTATCATCAGTGCCGAGTGGGCCACGTTCTACTCCAACTGAAGTGTCCACAATTTACCAGAAGCCGCCGATTCCCGATATCCACAAGGAATTTCCATATGTATGATACCTCTTCAGGTCAGGATTAACCAGGCTGTTTGGTGGAGTTTTTGCTTCTTATAACCATCAAAAAAGAAGACAATGGGAAGTATTTCTAAATTTAATATAAAAATCAAAATAGGACCACTGTGCCTGTAGTTCATCATGGCCCTGGCCTAATGGTGGAACCCAAATTTGGAGACATTCTGTTTGGAGGGTCTGGAGAGGAAGATTTTAAAAGGAATTTACATGCTTTCCCCAAAAATTGGCTAGGTCCACCATTTTGACATACTTCCAGTCATGTGATCAGCATGACCTCTGCAATTTAACATCTCTTCCCTGGCCTAATGTTGTAAACTAAATTTGGTAGCATTCTGACTGGTGGGTCTGGAGAAGAACATTTTTGAAGGAAAATACGGATTTTCCCAATAATTTATTATGTCTGCCATTTTGGCACACTTTTGGTCACCTGATCAGCATGACCTCCACAAAATAACATCTCTACCCTAGCCTAATTTGTTACCCAAATTTTGTAGCATTCTGAATGGTGGGTCTGGAGAAGAAGATATTTGAAGGAGTTTATGGATTTTCCCAATAATTTACTGTCTGCCATTTTGACACACTTTTGGTCACATGATCAGCATGACCTCCACAACATAACGTCTCTACCCTGACCTAATGTTGTATCGGCCATTTTGACACTTCCAGTCAAATGAACGGGATGACCTCAGCAATTTAACATCCCTACCCTGGCCTAATGTTGTAATCCAAATTCAAGGGCATTCTGACAGGTGGGTCTGGAGAAGAAGATTTTTGAAAGAATGAATGAGATTTCCCAAAAATTGACTGACAAAAAATTTCCCCCCCAAAAAAAGGAGACTGACGACAGATGGCTGGACGGATGAGGCATACGACAGACAATACCTTAACTGGAATTCAAATTCTAGATAAGCTAAAAATTCGGAAACACTATGTGACCCTGACCACATGTCTAGTTGTCGTTAAGGACAGGTATACTGCCTGGATACCGATAAGCCACACCCCTCACTCAGATGTATTTATTAATCCCTCCCACAGGTCTGATTGTTGTTAAGGACGCGTGGACTGCCTGGAAACCGATAAGCCACGCCGCTCGCTAAGTTGTGTTTATTCTCAAATTGAAATCGATGAACTATTGCAACTTATAAACGTCTGAATGCTTAAATTTGAGCTGTGTCGTCATACAAAACGACTAATATGTCGTACATATATGTGTAAACAGAGGTGGTTTGATCGAGAGCAAGGAACGAGGTATGAATACATTCAAAGGTTTAAACTGATCATTTGAGTTGTGATTTTAACAGCTTTTGAGGCTGTTTGAAGATGAGTAAGGAAACGTTATTCAAATGTTTCCTTTCGGATGATTACTCAAGAAAGTCCACAATGAATCCTTCAATCTGAGTGAGGGAAACTCACGTGAGCTCGATGGGATGCTGAACAGGAGGAAGGTGATAGAACAGAGAAAAAGAAAACACAAACATTGGGATATGAAGGGAGTGTCTTCCATGACGTCCGCATTTACGGTGTATAAAGCGTCCAGGTGAGTTACTTAACCGAGTAGGGAACAGTCATGACCTTCTTGTCTAAGCTGTTAAAATGCTTCCACCCTTCTGTGAGTAAAACTTTTCCCCCATTTTTCCATGAGGCTTGGGAATGATCCGCTCCCTCCTTGTTTCTTCAAGAGTGAGGTCAGAACACCTTCCTTAAAAACCTGGTAGCCTGGTGTTGGCTTCGCGGTTAGGGTGGCTGGCTTGGGATCTTAGTTAGGGTTCTGAGTTTGAGTCCCGTTGGCCACTGAATTAAAACTAGGTGGGGTTTACTCAGCCTGTCATCCTTCTGAGGTGGTCAAAATGAGTACCAGTGTACTGGTATAAGGGCACAGCATCAGTGGCACAGCCACACTCCAACAAAATGATAGATACCCAGCAGCCAAGCTACTATGTGCCTGAAGACGAAGAAGAAGAGAACGCGGTAGAGTTAGAAAGGTATTTTATCCCTTATCCTTCCCGTGACCTACCGCTTCATACCCCCCCCCGACCCCGCCCCCACCCCTCCCCATTCATTCAAAGAAAAAACAGATCAATGAAACCTCATGGAGGTGCTCAGGATGCAAAAACATCTTGAGGATGGAATCAGCACCAGGAGATGGATCACAATCTTGGCACCATGAGCCCTGCATTGAGATGGATCAAAGTCTCAGCACAATGAGCCCTGCATTGAGATGTGCACGGCTCGTGGGGCTGAGATCCACCTGAGATCAGATCTGTGACTCTCTGGCTCTCCTCTATGAAAGTCAACATCTCCCTGGCTATTCTCAGAGAGCTTCCTCAATGCCACCATGTCTGGCATTTCACTCAAGCAGCCATTTCACTTCAGGATTGATCTCCAATATCTGCTGCCCCTGATGTGAACTCAGCTTTGGAATTCTTCCACAGAAACCTGATCTCTTTCATGCACAGATTCAAACAATCTCGTCTTCAATTATCTCACCCTTTTTCCCACTCGTGGCACACCACTGATTCCTGTGGTGGGGCAGTTGCTTTTAAACAACTTATCTTTTCTTCCGAGAAGGCTAATCCAACCGAAGGCAATGTTAGTGCATTCCACAAAGCCCACAACAAGTTTGTGTCCACTCTCAGGAGAGCCTAAAAAAATCACCTGTCTCATCTCAAGAATGAACTTTCAAATGCATCACCCTCCTCTAAAACCTGGTGGTGCTTTGTTAAGTCCATCTCTGATGTATGCTCCCCTTCCATCCCTTCCCTCACTTCAAATGACACCACAGCTGCTGACTCTGCTCGTGAGAAGGGTGAATGCCTCATTTCTGTGTCTGCTTCAAAATATTGTCTCTCCAACCTCTCTCTGTACCCAATTATTTCTTGTCGTACCAAAATGATCCTGGACTCTGAATCTTTTGCACCTGAAAAGGGGGAAAAGGTTCTTTTAACCCTCGACTCTGACTCTGCTACTGGACTGAACGGCATCAACTCACATGTCCTAAATTAACCTGCTCTACTGCTCTTGTGCATCCTCTCTCTGCCCCTTTCACCCTGTCATTTATCATAGGTCATCTTCCATCTGCTTGGAAATCAGTAAATGTCACATTACATAAATATACCATCAGAGATGGGGAATCCCCCGCCATTGAAAAATAATTGAAATCAGATAAGAGTTTTTTCATTTATTACAAAAAAAATTTTTTTCAAGATGGCTGCCCCGGTCGACCATCTTAGATTCGGCCACGCCCAAAATCAATAGGGTTCTTCCTTTTCAGGTGGTACACGTGTGACCCAAATTTCAAATTGATATGGCGAACAGTTTATGAGTTATCACACTCACAGCCATAAATGTTGATGCCCAGCCAGCCAGCCGGACGGACGGACCGCCCCAGTCGGTCATCTTGGATCCGGCCACACCCAAAATCAATAGGGTTCTTCCTTTTCAGGTGGTACATGTGTGACCCAAATTTCAAATCGATATGGCGAAAAAACATTTTTTTCAAGATGGCCGCCCCAGTCGGCCATCTTGGATCTGGCCACACCCAAAATCAATAGGGTTCTTCCTTTTCAGGTGGTACATACATGTGTGACCCAAATTTCAAATCGATATGGCGAACAGTTTATGAGTTATCGCACTCACAGCAATAAATGTTGACGCCCAGCCAGACGGACGGACGACCGCCCCAGTCGGCCATCTTGGATCCGGCCACGCCCAAAATCAATAGGGTTTTTCCTTTTCAGGTGGTACATGTGTGACCCAAATTTCAAAACGATATGGCAAACAGTTTATGAGTTATCGCACTCACAGCTATAAATGTTGACGCCCAGCCAGCCGGACGGACGGACGACCCGGGTGACAACAATATCCTCCTTCCGCCACGCGGCGGGGGATAAAAAAGGTGCGAAAACGGATCTTCTTAACTACAGCCCGATAAGCTTACTTCCAATCATCAGCAAGGTTATGGAATCCATAATCGCAGTTGACATAAAATAATTCCTTTTCTCCAACAGCCTCATCTCAGATCATCAATTTGGATTCAAAATTCAAACCTGATCACTGTACCTTGGACATGCTGCTTCGACTCTCCAAACAATGGTGAAGGCCCTCAATATTAGACATGAGATCAGGGTCGTCTCTGGATGTATCTCAAGCTTTTGATACAGTCTGGCATGCTGCCTTGCTTTCCAAACTATCTGCCAATGGAATCCAAGGCCAACTCCACACATGACTTCCTGACTTCCTCTACTTTCGTTGCCAACGTGTGGCCCTCAACGGAACCCTTTCATCTCCTCTCCTTGTCAAGGCTGGAGTACCCCAAGGCAGTGTTCTGGGCTCCATCTTATTCCTAATCTTCATCAATTATCTCAACCTCTAGAAAATCCTCTTTATCTCTTTGCTGATGGCAACACTCTCTGCCATGACATCTCTCATCCTTCTGACAGACAGGCAGCAGCTTCTTCCCTCTCCTCAGACCTTGAGAAAATCACAAACTCGTCAAACACAATTTTGCTTATGTATCCATATTGCCCACCCTTTGCATTATCCCTTACCCCTCATCGTTACTCGTATCCCTTGTTTGTCCCTCTCTGTCAACTTTCTCTCTCTGCCCTGCTGTTTGTTTTTCCTCTTTCTCCTGCTGTTCCCTTTGTTATGTTATGTCCTGATGTGTTCTGTGTCATCGCTCTTCCACGAGCCGAGAACATGTAAAAAAACAACAAAAAACAATGCCCCAACATTTACAGACCCTGACATTCACGCCACTTTTCAGGAACTTATTCCCCATGCATGTCAGGGTCCAACAGTACAGTAATACTTCTCAAAGCAATATAAATATTTGTAATAGTACATAGAAGGGACACAAAAACAACTAACCAAGCCAGAGGAGCAACAAAAACAACAACAACACCAATGTGTTATAAAATACCCTTTTTGTGTTTCAATTTATTTTACACAAGTAATAAAAAAAACATTTTAAAAAATGTAAAAGGATGTAGGGATGAAATGCTGAAAACTCACGCACGCACGCACACACACACCCTCTGGGTGGCATCTCACTGTGAGTGTGCGAGTGTCAACATTGAATCAAATTAGTAATTTTTTTTGTTTGTTTGGCGGATCCAGTTCTGTGTTCAATTCCTTTAATAGTTACCGGTTTGGGTTCGGTTCCAGTCGCAAGTGGTCTGTTATCGAGTAATTGTCTGACTTTCATTGAGAATATATTTTGCCAAGCTTTCCGAAAACCCTTCATAATGAGCGGAATTGCTATAAGTAGCTACAGTATACCAGAAGAAGAAAAAGAAAGCTGTCCAGACCACCCTTCTACATACATCAAGAAACCGCATAAACTCCTTCAATAAGAAAAGGAACCTTGCCAGCCATGCATGAAACCAGCCAGATATCAGATGAAGAGACCGAAAGCTCTGCTTCACTGTCTCGGTAATCTCTCTAATCATCACCCAAACATTTATGTACAGTATTTTATTAAAATAAACATTTATCTATGTTCTCCATTTACTTATTGAGTTATTGTCATTGGTATTAACTTATTCATTCATATATTTATGTTCTGTATGAATTTATGTACTTCGTATGTCTTTAGTGTTCACTTTAGTTTGATTAGGATGCCAAAAAATTAGTCTAGGAACTTATCCACAGTTTTCAACATTATGCCAATAGGAAAAACGTTTTCGATTTACACTCAGGTTTTCAAGAACGCATCGCTAACGTAAATCGAGGATATATTATATCTTTATAACCAGATATGATAGAACTGACAAAATCATTGTGCATCCTGATGGATTCCGTCTCCTGATGTCTTACCTCGAGGGTAGCATTGGCCAGATTATGACAGGAAGTGGGCTAGTCGAGCTGTGGGAAATGGTGTAAGCAAAAGGATCAGTTTCACACATGCTAACCGGTCATACCTTCTCACGTGCAGATCGTGCTGATATTCTCACCTCAGCAGCCCTCATTTCTGTCTTAATGGACACCTGGCTGCATGGCCAATATCAACAAAGATCACTTGGGGAACATTTACAAAGCCCTTCTTAACCAGGAACAGAATGCCATTGACATAGTCAAGGAGGAGTGCATCAAAAAATAAATCCGGATCATTTCACAACTCTTTGACCAGGCTGAGAGTCAGAGCAGATCTCGGAAGCTCTGGGTGCAGTATATCTGACAAGTGGCCCTCCTGCATCTCGAGTCAGGACAGAACTGGGAAGCACTGAGTGCAGTATATCTGACAAGTGGCCCTCCTGCATCTCGAGTCAGGACAGAACTGGGAAGCACTGAGTGCAGTATATCTGACAAGTGGCCCTCCTGCATCTTTAGTCAGAGCAGAACTAGGAAGCTCTGGGTGCAGTATATCTGACAAGTGGCCCTCCTGCATCTCTTCATTCATGCTGAAAGGACAGGAGACTGGAGGCTCCCCCTATACTGTGTGAGGGAAATTATTCCACATTTCCATGCTGCAGAGCATCTTCCTTATACAAATTGTGCGCCGGCTGTATCTGCAACAGATTAAAACCTGAGAGCAAACAATGCCAGTAGTCACATACACACTATATATAGAGAACGGCGACTTTACCATCCATCGTCTTGATGAATTCTGTGGCGGAACTTTTCCGACCAGACCATGAAACAGTTTTTGATGCAGATGCTGAAAACATCTGAAGGAATGAATGACATGTGGTCATGGTATCACAGACAGTCTGCCAACACAGTGTGTCGATGCAATACCTCGCTGTGTTCCTATTTGTGATGCACTAGAACAGTTCACAGAGGTGCACACTGCTACCTCGGAGCAACATGAAGACCTACACCAAAGCACCCAGTTAAGGGCCAACAGGGATCATGCCATCTGTGTGCAGTGGCTGCAGGCACACCCACCATTTGGTGGAAATGAACCAGATTGCCTGGTGTCCCTGTCAACTGGGATTATTGCAGATGCATATGTGAACTGTGAAGCTGCTGCAGAAATTGGTCATGCAGTGGCATCACAAATGACTGGAAAAAAGTTCAGACATCATACTTCATGCCTGGTGTTGGCTTAATGGTTAGGGTGGTGGGCTTGGGATCCTAGGATCCTGAGTTCAAATCCCCCTTGGTTGTTGAATTTATACCAGGTGGGTTGACTCTGTCCATCATTCTTCCAAGGTTGGCAAAATGAGTGGCAGCTTGCTGGTATCCTGTGTTGGAGTGGCGACCCATCCAGGATTGTGCCCAATAGCCAAGGAGACTGCTTCGGCAGCACCAATGCTCTGCACAGAGTATGGTCCCAATGGATGGATGGATGGATCACGTTCCACCGGAATGACAAAGTGAAGACTATTGGTGCCATGAGTAAGAACATCAAAATCAGGGGACAAGACACAATGGCCAATACCAGTGTCTTATTCAATCGAATCACATATGTTCTCAATGACAGTTCTGAGATGGGAGCATTCTTGGCTTATGAAGTTGCTCCTCAGCCACCTTCCCCTTTTCATAATGGTGTGATATGCAAGCCAGCAAAGAGTTCCCTTGGTGTCCTGTTGTAATCACTGATTACCCAGCAATCCAACATGCCAGAGAATGGCCTTTTTGTTTTAGATGGTGGTCACCTACTTCAAACAGTTGTTGGATTGAAACATAGGACTGACATACACCTATTGTGGTGTTTGTCAGTCCTATATTCATACACAATGAAGCATTATGGGACTTGATTAACTGTGGTATTTGATGGATATGGTGGCACCACTACACCAAAGGTAGCTGAGCAGAGATGGAGAGCTCAAAAGTGGATATCTAGTGATACAATGTTCAATGATAACATGCCAACCACCATGACCCAAGCAGCATTCTTGGCTAACAGTAACAATAAAAAGAGATTGATGTAGACTCTGCGTGAAAAGATACTTACTGCTGACATACGTGTCAAGCAGGCTGAGGCTGATGCAGACACAATGTCTCAACAGTGCGAGATGTAGCAGAGTCAAAACTGCTGCCAGTCATTGTTGTTGGGATAGACACTGACTCAGTGGTTATGCTAGTGGCTCAGGCAACTACTACTACAGACAGGAACATGTTATGTTGCAGCAGCCCCACAACATTGTACAATATTCCTGAAACATACAAAATATGTTCCTGAATTATTCAGGAATACAACGTTCCATCAGAGACACCAGCAAACAATTGATGTTTCTACAGGCTGTGCAACTGTGTCTGCCATGTATTGTCAGCCCAAGCGCAAAGCTTTCCACATAGTACATACAAAACAGGACTATGACCTGTTTGACACTTTCACAAAGACTGGATGCACTCATGAGAAGGTGAAAAGTGCAGGAGAAAACTTCATTCTTCAGTGTATGGGGCTAACAAATTTAAATCGCTTGATGAATACTGCCACATCGCATACAAATGGGCAATCGGTTGAACTTACCTGAGTTCATTTCAGCTCGCAAGTCTACCTCCAACTAGTGTTTCAGCAAAGCAATAGTCATACCACACATATCTCATGGTTCAGGAATAATTTGGAAATCCTTTGCCACCACTAGAATGGAGATGGAGATCACAGGATGATACCCTCAGACCCATGGAAAATGACCTCCCTGTTGCCCCTGACACTTTGCTCAACATGGTATCATGCAGATGTAAAGCTGGGTGTGGCAAGTCTGTGAAGTAGCCCTTCTCCATAAATAGTGTGTACTTGTCAACTGGCATCGTTTGCTCTCAGGTTTTAATCTGGGCCATATGTTTGCGACAGGAGAGGAAGTCTTCGAGCCAAGAGTGGAGATGGCCTTGGATACCATAGGAAGAGGATTTGGTAAGCAGGGCGGGGTGCCAGACTGTATCGAAAGCACGTGGTATGTCAAGGGAGATGGCTCTCATCTCATGTCTGGCATTGTGGAACTCCATCCATTGTTGGGAAAGCAGGAGCAGCAAGTCCAGTGTCAAGTGACCTGGTCTGAATCCAAATTGATGATCGGAAATCAGGCCATTGGAGAGGAGGAAGGACAAATTGATGATGCAACAGAACACTGCATGATTTAATGCTGAATTTATAAATTTATATGAACAATACTGGATTAGAGGTCATTGTGGGTTTTTTATTTCCTTTACATAATCCGTCATTTCCATGTGCCAAGTTGTAAATGTTTGGTTTGATTTGGTCTTGGTTTTGACAGCCATATTGGCCGCCATCTTGGTTTTTGATATTTTTGCTTTTTTAATCCTGGAATTAATCATTACATTGGATAGCTCGTGTCTGAAAAAATATGTTTAGACACTTTGTTTGCATATATATCATGTCTGGTTGCAACGATATGATAAAATGGAGAACGACGGCCAGCTTGGATGCAATCTTGAATTCCAAAATTAGCACAAGGAGGATTTTCCAGGACTTTTAGTATGTTTTTTACCCTATTTTCTGGACCTTTCCTGAAATTTTCAACTTGTTACCAATTTTTTCTGGGTTTGATCCTATTGTTCTTGGCATATTAGGTTTTCACCCCTGACTGTCTGTTTGTCTGTCTGTGAGCAGGACATCTCAAAATATTATGGACGGATTCGGACGAAATTTGGACAGGTGGGTGCATGACAAGGACAAATTAATTCGATTTTGGTGAATATCCGGATCCTGGAATTTTTAGTGATTCTTCACCATTAATTGATAGGGTTGAAAACAAAGTATGTTTTGATTTCTCTTCAGTTCTGGTTACACTGCCAGTTATTTTCTCCCAATATAAACATTGGCTGGGGTTTCACATGGTTAGCAGCATTGAGATTGTCATGTGTCTTGTGAAATGAAATTTTAAAAAATGCGCAAACACGTTTTCATATCACTAAGCATGAAAATTTCTACTTCAGAACGCATGTGAGTGCTTGGAAGATGTCTATATGGATTCTGTATTAAACAAGGCTGGTTGGAGAGGTGTATTGTTCCAAACATTGAAAATAGGGGTAGATACGACGAGATTTGCAATTGGATATATTAATTGTATTCGTGCATTAAAGTGTCTATGGTCGCTGTCATTCTGGAACTTCACCAGGGACAAGACACAGGGTCTTGCCGTCATTAACATTTCCTAATGGACATAAGATCACAGACTATTCGCCAAGCTGGAAGGAAAGGGAGAGGCGAGATGCTTAATGTGGAAGAAGCGGACTTCCTCTGAGCACAGGCCTCTCCCCTCGACCCAGCCACTGTGGCAGAAATGAACCAATGGGAGACTTTGGCAACAGCAAGCACGGCGGCAGAGTGGGCTGTGTATTGAGAGTGGGTTGTGTATTGAGAGTGGGAGAACTTAAGAAGATCAGAGAGCGATGGCAAATGAGACAGGAAACTCACTCTTTGCTTGTTGTGATTAGACATTGCACGAGCTGAGGCTCACTTCTTGTCTGCTCGTTGATGTGAATGTGACTTTTTTTACTCTGTCACCAAGGTGGATGGAGGTTATGTATTCACTCCTATTTGTCTGTCTTTGAGAAGGATATCTCAAAAGATTATGGATGCGTTCGAACTAAACTTGGTGGACAGGTTGGGTGTGTGACAAGGACGAATTGATTATATTTTGGTGAAGATCCAGAACTGGATCCTACAATGTTGTTGAGTGAATCTCCACAATTGAGAGGTAGGGCCAAACACGACGTATATATAGCATGATATTCCAAAACGTTGTGGCCAGGTGATGAATGCTCCAGAACACCACTCTGAGTGGATGACAAAACTTGTTGAATGAGTTTAGTATGTGACAAGAACAAGCCGATTTGATTTTAGTTCAGGTCCCGATACAGATCTGGCCTATCAGTGGGACACAAAACATAAACTTTTCAGCCTGGAAGAGGTATGCGCTCCACCGAGTGCCGTTCTGGTTTGTTACGTGTTCCTGTACATGTTAAAAAAATGTTACATTTTTCTCACCAACCTTATTTAATGGGTGTCATACTTCAATGATGACAAGTTGATGAAAAACTTCATGGCTGTGTGAGTGCAAGCTTTATGGATGGAAGAAAGTTCCTGTACTCTGTGCACATGCTGTCATGCCTGCGATAATTATCATATTTATACAATGATGAGCAGTTTAGCCAGCATTCGCATGAGTGGAATTTGTGCATTATTTACTTAATGAAAGGTCATTGATTGCAAATGAAAGTTCGAAATGATCTAAAGGTCAAAGGTCTAAAATTTCTAACAGGGTCTAAGGGGTCTAAAGGTCTAAACATTTGATGGTCTGAAAATCAAATTGAAAGGTCTCCATTCGTCACAGTGAAATAATATGTACAGTGCCTTCAGAAAGTATTCACACACCTCAACTTTTGTCACATTTTGTTGTGTTACAGCCTGAATTCAAAATGGATTAAATTTAATTTTTTTGCTCCCGATCGACACAAAATACCACATCATGACAAAGTGAAAACATGTCTTTATAAAATTTTATAAATTAAATAAAAATGGAAAGCTGAAATGTCTTGCATCAATAACTATTCAACCCTTTTGCTATGATACTCTAAATTGAGCACTGATGCATCCAATTTCCTTTGATCATCCTTGAGATGTCTCCACAACCTGATTGGAGTCCATCTGTGGCCAATTCAATTGATTGGACAGGATTTAGAAAGAAACACCCTTTCTATACAAGGTCCCACAGTTGAAAGTACATGTCAGAGCAGAAACTCTAGCATGAAGTCCAAGGAACTGTCCGTATAACTCAAATATAGAAGTGTGAGGAGGCATAGATCGGGGGAAGGGTATAAATTTTTTTTCTAGAGTGTTGAAAGTTCCCAAGAGCACAGTGAGCTCCATCATTAGGAAATGGAAAGAATATGGAACTACCCAGACTCTTCCTAGAGCTGGCCATCCAACCAAACTGAGCAATGGGCAAGAAGGACCTTGGTCAGGGAGGTGACCAAGAACCCAATGACCATGCTGACAGAACTACAGGGTTCCTTGGCTGAGATGGGAGAACCTGCTGGAAGGACAACAATCTCTGCAGCACTTCACCAATCTCAGCTTTATGGGAGAATGGCCAGACGGAAGCCACTCCTGAGAAAACGGCACATGACAGCATGTCTGGAGTTTGCAAAATGCATGTGAAAGACTCTGAGAGCATGAGGCAAAAGATTATGTGGTCTGATGAGATTAAAATTGAACTCTTTGGCCTCAACTCAAAGCGCTATGTCTGGCAGAAACCGAACACAGTTCATCAACCCTCGACCGTGAAGCATGGTCATGGCAGCATCATGCTGTGGGGATGCTTTTCAGCGACAGGGACTGGGAGACTTGTAAGGGTGGAGGGAACAATGAATGGAGCCAAATCCAGGCAAATCCTTGAGGAGAACCTGCTTCAGAGTGCAAAAGACCTTTGAGTGCAGCAAAGATTTATGTTCCAACAGGACAATGACCCCAAGCATACAGCCAAAGCATCACTGGAATGGCTTCAGAACAAGAACATGAAAGTCCTTGAGTGGCCCAGCCAGAGCCCAGACTGGAATCCCATTCAGAATCTGTGGAAAGACTTGAAGATTGTCGTTCACCGATGCTCCCCATCCAACTTGATAGAGCTTGAGCAAATCTTCAAGGAAGAATGGGGGAAAATCCCCAAATCCAGATGTGCAAAGCTGATACAGACAGACCCAAGAAGACTCAAAGCTGTAATCACTGCCAAAGATGCTTCTACAAAGCATTGACTCAGGGTGTTAAATACTTATGTAAATTAGATATTCCTGTGTGTCATTTTCAATAAATTTATTAAAATTTCTAAAAACATGTTTTCACTGTCATTATGGGGTATTTTGTGAAAATCAGTGAGAACATTTAAAAAATTTAATCCATTTTAAAATGAGGGTGTAACACAACAAAATGTGACCAAAGTCAAGGGGTGTGAATACTTTCAAGGGGTGTAAATACCATCCTCCCTCTACATATACGCACGCACATACACAGAAGGGGGGAGGAGTGGAGAAGGGGGAGGGGGAGGAGAGAGGGGAGGGAGAGGAGAGATGGAGGGAGGAGGTAAGAGGGAGAAGGGAGAGAGGAAGGGAAAGAGGGAAGGAGGGGGAGAGAAGAGGGAGGGAGGGAGAGGGGGAGAGAAGGAGCGAGAGAGAAGAGGGGAAAGGGAGGATGGAGGGGGAAGGGAGAGCCAAGGAGGAAGAAAAAAGGAGAATAAGGGCCGGAGAACAATAGAGAGGGGACGAGGGAGAAAAAGGGAGAATGAGGGAGAAACGAGGAAGGGGGAACGAGGAAGGGGGGACAAGGAAAGGTGTTGGAAGTCTGAGGAGGGAGGGAAAAAGGAGGGGAGAGGAGGAAGAGGAGAGGGGAGGGAGGGGGGAGTGAGGGAAGGAGAGAAGGAGAGGGGAGAGAAAATGGAGAGGCCACACACACACACACACACACACACACACACACACACACACACACACACACACACACACACACACACACACACACACACACACACACACACACACACACACACACACACACACACACACACACACACACACCATATGCTCCATAAAATTTGTGCTTGAAATGGATGAGAATGAAAGAATAAAGTTGCACAAATACGAAGATAAAATAACAAAGACGAAAGAAATAGCTGTGAGAAAAGAAACCTCAGGGAGGTGGCGCCACCTTGTGTGAAACATCAAGCATGCACCATAACGATAAGATGTGGTAAAATAGTGCAAAAGCAATGTTTCTGCACATTCATTATGACAATACAAGGGTCAACAATTTTTTTTTTAAAGTCAAAGAAAGAAGTAAACCGGTGAGATATATTTGTAAAGGACATTGTATTGGTCACGGACAACAGTGGAAGCAAAAGAGAGGGGAAGAAGTGGAGAGAGGGAGATAATAGGTGGGAATGAAAGGAAGAAGAAAGAGTGAAAGAAGATGCAGTGGCATGGAAGGAAGATGAGGTGTGTGTGTGTGTGTGTGTGTGTGTGTGTGTATAGATAGATAGATAGATAGATAGATAGATAGATAGATAGATAGATAGAGAGAGAGAGAGAGAGAGAGAGAGAGAGAGAGAGAGAGAGAGAGAGAGAGAGAGAGAGAGAGAGAGAGAGAGAGAGAGAGAGAGAGAGAGAGAGAGAGAGAGAGAGAGAGAGAGAGAGAGAGAGAGAGAGAGAGAGAGAGAGAGAGAGACAGACACAGACACAGACACAGACAGCAAGAGAGAGACAGAGAGACAGACAGACAGACAGACAGACAGACAGACAGACAGACAGAGAGAGAGAGAGAGAGAGAGAGAGAGAGAGAGAGAGAGAGAGAGAGAGAGAGAGAGAGAGAGAGAGAGAGAGAGAATGGATAGGGGACATTAATGTATTACAAAAGTCATCATGTGAATACCATCAAGTGAGAGCCAGTCGTGCTGGGTCGCGGGTAGTGATAGTGCGTTGCGGGCTCGGTACTCAAATACAACGGTGTTCGATATGATCTGCCCTTCACAGACCATTTGAAGGGTCACCAGACCAGCTTCATGAGCTGTAAGAATAAGAGGGATCTCATGATAAGTTGCACAAACAGGCAAAAACACTGGCACATACACACAGGCAGACAATTCCCCCCGAATCGATTTCTTATTTCGACCGTAAGACATGCAGGGCGAAGGTAGAAAGACTTCTTGTATGTCATCACAAATGAGGTGCTGATATCTTGGGAATGGAGTTGCTAAAGTCTGTGAGAAATGATTTGTGTTAACAATCTGTATGGACTGAAAATCCTTAACAGGTTGTTGGGTTAACAGGTTGTTGAAGGATGTAGATGTTTGCTGTAGTAATGAGTAGGGGGTGGGACTTCAAAGTTCCCTCAGTAAACAAGGAGTTAAAACTGAACCTGAACTTAGTTTGTGGAAACAGCATTGCCCAATGAAAGCCATTCCAACTCGAGAAGAAAACGAGAACAATTCAAAACACGAAAGTCACCGCCAATTGCTGTGGAACTGACTGATAACGGCAGTTTTTGTGGGTAATTAAAACTTTACAAAGCAATCATGGACAACGGCAGGTGTCAAATGAAACAGCATCACACACAAATATGGGGAAATGACCAAATTTCTGCCGTACTCACCCTCTAACTTGGTGTCTGCCTTTGAACACGCGTTGTCCCTCTAACATTGTAACAAAAGTGCCGTGTGCTATTACTGAATGGTTCCCAGGATTCCAGGGGTTACCAACTGTGTCTGTTTCTCATCTCGTCCAGTTGACTGGCTGAGTAACAACACTTTTGTCTTCGGCAGACTATTTCCAGAGCAATATCCATGGCCTTCATACGTTGGTTGGCATCCGATGCAAAGGAAATACATTTTATGTGTACGTTTCCTTCAAAAATGATGGGTGAATTTGGTTTCCACATCAACTACTACTTTGAGGCTGAAATCGTGACAACAATTGTATATTGTTAATGCATTATCCCTGAAGAAAGGCCATGGAATTATTGTGCAATATCATGTTTGGACGGCGATTGTCACACGAATGTCATTGCATTGTAAAGAATGTGCATTGTGATGCAATTGATGCAAGAATGTGCATTGTGTGCATCACAAAACAACTAATAAAACAGACCACCAAGTCATCAACTTTGGCAGACAATCTTACAATATAAACTTTATCATGATGACACGATGTAATCAAGAGGCTGTAAACTGCCAGTGAGACAGGGTGCAATTGTTTCAGAGCAGAGGGTGGAAATGCGAACCGTGGACTACGAAGGGCGCTTACCTGGGCAGTAGCAGCGAAGAACGCCCGTTTGGATTAGTGTAGCTGGCACAGACAGCTGATCGAACAGGCAGCTGTAACCATCGCTGTTCACGTTCCATGGCCCCGTGATCAGCACCTTTACACCTCCCTATGGCGAATACAGAGGATCATGCTCACATACCACATCGAAGAGCTCATGATATTTAACTTCACTGTGAAGTAGACAAGATAATGATCAATTAAAGCTTTCAATACTTTCACTGATTTGTCCCAAGTCTCCATTGAAAACTCTCACCCTAGAAATTGAGAGCACGCACTAATTTCCTTAGCTCGACCTTAGTGCCTTGTGGGAGAGAGTCACACATCTGCTCATTACTTGGTGAGCATCAAAATAACATGCAACACCTGATAGTACACGTTATTGGAGACTGTCTGGGGTCTAGTGTTTCATGAAAAAACAAAACTACCATGGGCAGTCACCCAACAAAGTTGCATCCACTCCTTTTTATGTTCTGGAAACCCTTTTGTGCACAAATGATAATGTTATAAACTCACAGAAGCCTATGGTAAAAAAATATGACAAAAGAAGAAAAAAAGAAAAAAGGGAAGCCTTCTATTCTTGTACTGGATGAAAGAGCTGAAAAATAGGAGGTTATATATTTCATAACAGCAAAGAAAAACATATTTTGGAAGTGATTGAGGCAGCGGCCTGTTGCCTATACAGCGCCCAGGTTCATTTTTTGTGTTGCATTGAAAACATTGTAAATTTCCCATCGGTTTTGGTTAATTCGAAGCAACTTTAAATATTTTTTCGTTGCGTGTTTCAGGGTGGGAGACAGACAGAAATAGCTTAATATAGTTGCGTGGAAGGGGGAGGGATCCACAGCTCGACTGTGACCAAAGTGCAGTATGGTCCGTGTGTTTCACACCAGTTAGATTGCCTTGTTAGAGGGATCTGTCAGATTTAGTCGCTTGTTACATATGATGCTGAGGAGGCAGCATATGTAATTTATAGACAGGGTAGACAGATAAATTAATTATGTTTAGGTAAAAACCTCTTTGGGTGGGACTCGGTGAGGACTTCCCATCACAGAGGCACATAGGTCGATTACGATCTCTATGGCCAGTGAGTGCCAACCATGGTGATGCAGTGGGCTGTAAAACCCAGAAGAAAAGATGTACGTTTATTTTTATTGGGGCCACCCATGTGGGCGGCACCCAAGGAGACTTTGCCCAGGAGGAAGAGGAGAGCTGGGGTTGAGACCAGAAGGTGCTTCCCCATTGTCTTGGGTTGCTTACCTGCATTTGATTTTCTTCTTTTTTTCATTTATTTATGTTTTCGTTTATGGATGCTTTTCTTGTATACATTGTCGAAACTCGTATGAGAGCTAACACACAACACACAACAAGGGGGGCAAGAGACAAGAGGGGCGAGAGAGGGAAGGACAAAACAGTGGGGAACAGTGACATTAGATCTGTGGGAGAGGGATGGGGTGGGAAACACATGGAAAACAGGATGGACACTACAGGGACTTTCAGGAAGGAAAGCAGGGAATTTGAAGGAGGTGGGTTTGGGGTGGATTAACGGGAGTTGAAAATGATAAAGGTTTTGGATGGGGGATGATAAGTGGTGGTGGTATTGTCTATTTTTGAGTGAAAGAGTGTGGTGAGCAGTGATTCGTGCTTTTGGTATCTTTACCAGAAGGGTGTTGCTGGCAAACCTTGAGCGCCCTGAGGAAATATGGGGGAGGGGGCAGGGACATATCGCAGACAGAGCGGGGGGGGGTGAGACCGGAGAGGAGACGGTAGAAGACAGAATGACCACCGACCTGCCTGTGGTAAGAGAGTGAGAGGCCCAAAGACTCAGCCTCATCGAGGAAGACACCGATGATCCAAACTGCCTTGGTTTCCAAAGCGTGAAAGCAAGAAAGGTGGGAGGTAGGAGCACCAGCCCAGAGGGGAGAGCAGTACTCCATCAGGCTGTGAATGAAAGCTTTGTATGTTGTCGGAGCTCAGGTGGGCCGAGGAAGGACTCTGCACGATGGAGGATTCCCAGTCAGCGAATGGCTTTGGAGGCCAGGTTGGAAATGTGGCTTTCCCAGGAAAGGTCATGACAGATCGTGAGACCTGGAAGCGTGACTGAAAGGACTTCTTCCAGTGGATTGTTGAGAAAGTAGATGGGGGGAGAGGGGGTTCCAAACGGTCGTTTGGGAGAGACATAGTGAGACTGTGAGATTTGTCCGAATTGAAAGACATGTTCCACGTATTGGAACAGTTTGTGATTTTATCCAGATCTGCAGAGAGCGAAGAAGCTGCTGCTTGCTGCTCTGAGGGATGACAGATGGTATGGCAGAGGGTGGAGTCATCAGCAAATGGATAAAGAGGATTTTCCAGGGAGTCGGAGAGATCGTTGATGAAAACCAGAAAAAACAGTTTACCATGGGGAGTACTTCACATATGCCAAGTTTCAATTTTTTCCATGAAGCGGTTTCGAAGATAGAGAGGTCCAAAGTATTTTTCCTTTTTTCCAACATGGCTGCCACACCATGTGAAGTATGATGTCATAATTATTATTAAAACATTCTACTTGAGTATTCACACTGCTGGTGAAATGTTGTGTCAATCAGATAAGCAGTTGCAGAAAAAAACAACAGAGAAAATTAGCATGGACATACATACGGAGAGGACGGACAACCCGAAAACATAATGCCACTGGCGACTTCGTCACCGGAGGCATAGACATAGGAGCAATACACCGAGGTGCTCAGTTGGTTGCGGCTGGATAAGATAACTAGGGAACCACTGGTAGGCATGGATGTCCCTCAAAATATAAACACGTCAATGAAAGTAAATACCTATGAATTTTTTTGTAATGCTTTGAACAAACCTTGGTACATCACGGGTGATAAAGGTTGTGGTCAAGTTTCATTGAAATTGTGTGTGGTTTCAGAGAAGAAAGAAAATACATATTTTGGGTGGCAACCCCCCAGTAGAACACCCTCGATCCCAATTTTTTTTTTAATGTCAGGAACAAACTTTAGTACATCATGGGTGATAAAGGTTGTGGTCAAGTTTCATTGGAATTGTGTGTGTAGTTTCTGAGAAGAAAGCAAATGCATATTTTGCCCCCCCTCCCCAAAAACCCCATTAAACCTCGGTTTTTTTAATGGTGTGAATAATCTTTGGTATATCACGGGTGATGAAGGTTGTAGTCCAGTTTCATCGGAATTGTGTGTGCAGTTCCTGAGAAGAAAGCAAATACATATTTTGTGGGGAACCCCCCCTTACAACCCCTTAGACCCTGATTTTTCTCATGTCCTGAACAAACTTTGCTTTTATAACATCTTGGGTGATGAAGGTTGTTGTCAAGTTTCATCAGAATTGCATTTGTAGTTTATGAGAAGAAAGCAAATACCTAATTTGGGGGGCAACCCCCATAGGGCCTGATTTTTTTAATGTCATGAAGAAATTTTGGTCCAGATACAGTGCTGAACATTGTGGAAAAGTTTCATCGAAATTGTATGTGTAGTTTGAGAGAAGAAGTTGCAAGTATTTGTGGACGGACAGACGGACACGCCATCCCATACGCCCCCCAGAACGACGTTCCAGATGAGCTAAAAATTAAATGTTTTTGTTTTTTAAAGTTTCTTCAACCATTTTCTTGGAGTGCTTTCTTGGAGCTTCGATATCTGCAAGCTTCGTTGACAATACTGCGCGTGGCTCTCCATGGGGACATCTCCAGAGTTAGGAAGGCAAAATAAATTAGATAAAAACAATGAGTAAAGAATGTTTCAGTTGTTACAAAGAAGTGAACCACCACATCATGGCAGGAGAACGGAGAGGTACGCATGCTCTCTCTCAGCTGTCTTGTCTGCGTTTGAATCCTGACCCAACGATAAACTGTGATTCCGGTGTTTCACAAGCAGGGTGAATCATAAATGTGTGTGTCGTCCCTTGGATGGACGTTAAACTGGACGACACATCTACCAGAATCCCAGTGCTCCCTCCCCTCACTCTCTCACCTTCCCTCTCTCTCCCTCCCCTCCACCACCCCTCTCCCTCCCTCTCTCCCTCCCACCCCTCTCCCTCTCTCTCACGCCTCTCTTCTCTCGCTCTCTCTCTCCCCCTCTCCTCTCTCCCCCTCCCCTCCCTCCTCTCTCCCCATCCCAGCCCTCTGTGTCCCCCACACCTTAATATACTCATCAGCGAAGCAACGAGTTGTATTTGCTCGTAAGATATAAAATAAAATTAGTATAATGGTTGTAGAGTATAAATGGGCTTGTCCAAGGCCTGCACATGCCTAACAGCCCCTAACAAAGTACCATCTATAAGACATAAAGAGCACAGAGAAAATGAAAATATCTTGCAATTTTCTGGGTTTTTTAACTTTACAATGAAATTACCTTAAAATAAAACCGTTGACAAGAAATTCACTTGTGTATTTAAAATATTCAAGACAAATATACTTCACTTCAATTTTAGACCTGTGATCACTACAGATAAACAGTTCTATATCTACAATGCCTTTTCGTTTTATTCGGTGGTTGCTATTTCTCCAAACACAAGGATGTCAAATACAGATTTCATGTGATTGCCATCATGTGGCTCTTGGTCACCAAGAGAAAATCATCTGACCCGTTAAATGAATGAAATAAATCGCCACTGATTCTCTCTGTTGAAACCACAACGGTCAAGAATGGCACAAAGTAATGCCATGCTGAGCCCTCAACAGTGAGCATAAAATGACCACCCAGAAATGGTCCCTCCTCTGTGGCGAAGTCATCAGAAGAATCCAGAAAACAGAAGAATCCAAAACTACCGAAGTGGCCGCCGTATGCAAACTTTCGAACTAGCCGCGTTAGGTTAAAAACATAAAAACAATTGGGGTTGGCAGGAATTTTTTGGGTAGGTCCGATTACCTGAAACTCAGCATTTTCTTTATGTCTAAACATAATAGGAAGGCAATCTTTAAGTACATAGGCGTCGAGACTAGGTTCAGACAAGTGTGGGCCCATTGAGGAATAGCACAGGGAGATTGGTTACGATGAAAGTGAGATGGTAGGGTTACTACATACTTGTTTTGTTTCAAGATTTGTACAAGAACAGTCAGGGGAAATACCAATTTCTGAGAGAATCGACCTCAGGAAATAGGGAGGGATTTTAGAGGAGGTCCAGGAAGAAGTGAAGAAGCAGCTATGAAAGCGAAGAGTCGATAGAGCTTCCATGCAAGATAATATACATCCAAGAGTATTGAGGAAGATGGCAGAGTAAATAAGCGAAATGTTAACCGATATCTTCGACAGCTCGTTGGAGTCAGGTACCAGAGGATTGGAGAGTAGCAAATGTAACACTGTTATTTAAGAAAAGATCCAGAGAAGAATTGGATAACTATAGACCTATTAGTTAAATTTGAGTTGTGGGGAAGGTGTTGGACATATTAATTCGGGATCAAGTTGGGAACCATTTGAATAAATTCAAACCAATTACAGGCAGTTTGCACAGTTTTACTAAAGGGAGGTCTTTCTTGATAAATTTATTGTAGTTCTTTGAAGCAGTTTCTGTAGTTTCTGATGGAGGGGGGGGGGGAGATGTGGGAAGTGCACTGGACATAGTATATCTTGACTTTCAGAAGACATTTGACAAGGTACCATATAGGAGGCTGTTAGCTAAGATGAGAACCTGCAGAGTGGCTGCAAATGGGAGGATGTAAGTTGTGTGGTACTGTACCTCAGTGATCAGTTCTTAGACCGTTATAATTCATAATTCACATCATTGATTTGGACAGTGGGGTTAAGAGTCAGCTTTACAGATGATGCAAAGCTTGGAGCCAGAGGCATGGTAGGTAGCAGAGGAGGAGGGAGAAAGGTAGGGAGGGTGGGGGGGGGGTGATCACATTCAGGAAAGTCTACATACTTTTAAAGATTGGGGAAAATATCAGCAGGTGCAGTTTAACAAAAGGGAATGAAAGGTGCTGGGAATGGATAAGAATAATGAAAATAGAGATGACGTGATGCAAGAGGTAGTCTTGGAGCGTGTCACACAGGAGAAGGCTCTGAAGATGGTAATACATATGGAAGGGGGGGGGGTAAAGAAAATAGGACAGTGCCATGCAGCCTTAAGTAAGTTAACAGGGTTTTAAGTTGTATTTGTAAGGGGGTAAATTTTAAATTGAAAGAGATAGTGTTAATACTGTATATAAATTTAGTGAGGGCCTCATCTGGAATATTGTGTGCAATTTTGGTCATCACATCTGAGGAGGACATAGCTGCCATAGAGGGGGTTCAGCATAGAGCGGCTCGAATCATTCCAGTGGTATGAGGCTATACCTCTATGAGGTATAGAGCTAGACTAAGGGTATAGAGAAAAGTAACAGGATATAAAATGGAAGTGTGACTAATGTATGAGGATATCCGGTGGTATAAAGCTACTCTAACCTATGAGGAGTAGCTGAAGGAGACAGAACTTTATAGATGAGAAAGGAGATTATGAGGGGATATAATCGAGTCATTTAAGATAACGAAGGGTACAGACAAAGTAAGTGCCGAAGAGTTTTTCAGCAAAATGGACATGACAGTCTAAGGGGCCACAGCCTTTGAGTAAAAGAGAAGAGAGTAAGAATGGTAGTAAGTCAGGAGTATTTCACTCAGTGAGATGGCAATTCATGGAATTGTAAGAGGTGGTGTATCATTGCATTTTCGTATTATGTCATTTTGATCACACTGAACTGCATATCTTCCGAAGTGTAGTGCCGGAAATTACTGAGGCTAGTCACGTGCTTGTTAGGCATCATCAAAACTCTGCCCCCTTTTGTGCCAATGAAGAGTGCCATTTGGTTTGTTTGGCAAGCCAGTCATCTTTGCAGTATATCTGTTTCTATATTTTGTTGTACTCCCATGTGAGTATTCCTTGAATAACTACAGTGATAGAATATCTTACCCCAAGCATATGTTTAAGTATATAATTAAATTGAAATAAAATAATGATTTTAAAGGTCGTATTAAAAAAAAAAATCCAGAAATTTAGTGCTGTTGAAGCAGTCTTAAACACCATCTAAAATAACATGTCCAAGAACTGAAAAACTGGAGGTTTTTGGAAGTAAAAGGTGATTTGTGTTCTTCAGTGCTTAAATATAGAATTAAATTGAAATTAAATAAAGATTGTAAAGGTCGTATAAAAAAAAATCCGGAACTTTACCGCCATTGATACAGTGGCTATTACACTATCCTATCAAACACGTTAAATTAGTTATTCGTGCCTGTTGCTTGTGTCCTTTGTAACATCCTTTAAAAAGTGAGTTTCCTGTTTGAAGTGATTTTCAATTTTGTTTGACTGCCAGGCAGGCAGACAGAGTAAGAATATCTGACGCCTCTCTGTGCATGTGCGATCGGGACAAATTCAGAGCCAAAGTACTGCTAAACTACAGGTTCATTTTCCGATTTATGTTCCGATTAGTGTTGAAATTATAACAATCATCAAATTTAGTTGTTCCTCGATCATAAACTGACGTTTGTGGATGGACGGACTGAAGGACAGACAGAAATGAACCAATTGTTGAACGTCACTTTTCGCTTCGCCTGCATGGGATAACTGGTTCATCAATCAAAAGCTCGAAGTTGATTGTTTTTTTTTGTTAGATCAAAAGGTCAACGATCAAGGTCGCCAAAAAACGTAAATTATTTTTAGCTGTTCTCGTCATGTTTAGCAGACAGAAGAGGAAGAAGAAGTCTGAATACAAAGCGGACACAGACGGGGTTTGCATTTTCAGATGCTTTCTAGTTAACTTATGGTTCCTTTTCTGTGCAATAAACCAAACATAGAGAATCTCAGGCTCAACTGCAAGACCTTGTTGTTTCCGACCAACCAACGGTGTGTGGCACAGATTTTGAGAGGGAAAGTTTGACTTCGACAGAATAGTCTCCCTGGAAAGGTAGTGGCAGTAGAACAGTCGATAGGTTTAAATTTGAGTTCGATCGACACCGACAGGGTGAGTCATAAGTCCCAGGACACGGTTTTAGCTGCTTATACAAGATTTGTTTATATCACGTATTTGTGCTGTTTTCATTTTTTTCCAGATGTAAAAATAATGCATTAAACCAAGATGGCACACACACCAATCCATTTACAGTGGAAGAGAGGTTGGTAGCAGTGTTGGCTTTGGATCCTAGGGTCCTGAGTTCAAGCCCTGTTGGCCGCTGAATTAACACAGGGGGTTGACTCGGCCGGTCATCCTTCCGAGGTCGGTGAAATGAGTACCAGTGTAGCAGCCAAAAGGCTGCACATGAAGTAGAGGGGTGTTGACGGCTTTATTAAATGTGGTATTGGTGTGGCGCAAGCATGATGGGCCGAATGGCCTCCTCCTGCGCATAATTTCCTTGTAATTCTTCTAAAAGAAAAAGAAAAAAAGAAGAAGCAGTGGTGTGGTACCACGCTAGGAGAAACACAAACAAGATGGTGAAACAGATGTTTAAGGAGGTATTGATGTCTCTGGATGTATTGTAATTTTTGTATTACTGTAATATTTTATGATTACTCCTGTTATTATGTGTTACTGTTGTGACTGTGAAGTGTTATTACTCCTGGGGTTTATGGTTCACCCTGGTAGATGGGTATAAACAAACCTTGTAGAAGCAGCTAAAACCGTGTCCTGGGACTTATGACTCACCCTGCAGAAGCATTGAAGATAGTGGGGGTACTGTACATGAATGTTGGGAAGAATAGGAGATAGCTGAGGTATCGATGGGTGATTGATTACTGGTGCCGTGATTGTGTTTGTGTGAGGGGAAGAGGGTGAATGTGCTGTCTCTGTTCATTCCTCACCATACAACAGTGTTCATCTCCCCCCCCCTCCCCCCACCCCCCCCTCCCACCGACCAAAACCCTCCCCAGAACACCAGAATTTATTTTATCATGATTGCAAGGTTTCATGTGATAAGGGAAAATTGCTCAAAGGTATTTTCTGGGAATGTATTTTTGGTCAGAATTGAGAGATTGTACATTTTGCGCATGCAGGACTTATCCTTATTAATTAAGTGGCAAATTCAAAAAAAAATAAGACTTCTTGGAATGTGGTTTTGTTTGGTGTGAGGATGTGCCTTAGGAACCCGTGTGAACTGCCTGAGCAAACGTGCAGGTTTTACTGATGTATTTCTACATCCATTTGGAATGAATCATCTCAGAAAAGTTTTAGATAGTCTGGGATACTTTCTCGGAATGGCAAGGTTGACTGAGCATGCAGTTGAGAAAATGGGGAGAGGCGAGACTTTTCCCGTCACACAGCTCTGGCTGCCAATCACTCTTAAAGTAACGATATTACTGAGAATACAGCACCACGAGATGTTTTTAAACACGTGCCAGCTGAGAGAGGTGTTGATGAGGCTCGAAAGGAAAGAGCTTTACTTCGGATGAGGAGGTACTTCACCTTTGTCAGGAGAGTGAGGGCCCTGTCACACCTTGACGTTTTCGCCAGCGTATGGCAACGTATCAAAAAGTTTGTAAAACGCTGGCGTACGCTGAACTATTGATTTTTTTTTTTCAGTTTTGGGCATATTCATAACGAGTTGGACATATGCATAACGTATTAGTAACGTACACAGAACGTTTCGATAACTTATAGATAACTTGGACCAACGAATGCTTAGCGTGTTGTCGGCGTTCACAACGTATGCCCAACGATAATCCAAGGTATGCATAGCGCAGCAGCGTATCGCCGACGATCACGTGGCGTAGCCTATTAATAGGCTGCCACTCAACGATTTAAATCGCTGCTGCTCGACTATTTAAATGGACGCTGCCGCTCGACGATTTTAATCATAACCAAGCTAGACATCAAAGTGTCAACATCATCGTCATGCCGAAAAAAACTTCGAAGAATGCTGCCAAGAAATCTCCTGGCCGTGGCCGTGGACGCAAGGAGGATCCATCATCACCCACACCCTCCCCATTATGCTCACCTACGACTACTGACATGGACCAACTACTACTACAACTACTACTATTACTGATACTACTGACATGGACATCTACTCACCATGGAGTCTGAATCACTGACGGGTTCCTCCTGTGAAGCCCATTTTTATATACCAATTCCCCCAAACGCTGCCAATACGCCATTATAAGGTAGCTGTAAGTTAGAAACACGTTCATCAAGTTCTGTGGTCGTCCGGAAGACGTCGATCAAATACGTCTACATACATCAATATGCGTTGGAGATACGTTACACATAGGTTCAAAGCACGTTACTCATAAGTTAGAAATAAGTTTCGGGTACGCTAAACATTACTTCGATGTGTTTCGACTTATGAGTAACTTACAAGTAACGTGTGTCGACGTGTGTCAACAATCGCATAACGTGCCTACAAGTTATGGCCAGCGTATGCGGAACGTGTGAGTCATATGCTGGCATACGTCAAATATTTTTGTCGACGAGCTCGGCATACTACGACGTATGCCAGCGTGCTTTAGCGTGCTCTTAACGTATACCAAACTTACCCATAACGTATTCGATGTACGCCAGCGTTTTAGACAAATTTTTCATACGTCGGCATACGCTGGCTAAAACGTCAAGGTGTGACAGGGCCTTGAGAGCTGTATGAAGGAAGAATAAGCACATGTTGTGAGGTTGTTCCACAAACGGCAGACAGTTCGGACGGAAGTAGGGGAAAAAGGACGTTCAGAGAGGTCGGTGAACAGGCAATGTTCGAAGCAGTAAGTCGAGAGAGGGAAAGGGCCTCAGAGTTCACCACAGTTCTCCTCGGATCATAAAAATCACTCTACTTGCGATTGCTCAAGTTCTTGGCAGAGGACGCGTTCTTTCATGGAAGATCACACACACGACGTTAGACAGTTCATTCTGTGCATGCTTGGTGTGTGGATGAAGGAACGGTGCTTTTGCTTGTAAAGATGCTTCATCGTGAATGTGACGCTGGCTTGAATATCACTTCAGCATATGGGACCATGCACAGAGGCAGTAAGAAGAGAAGTAACTCTGAAGTTACTGAAAAAGGGAGGTTTGGGGCAGTCTCAATCTTTGTTTTGTGTTGTGTTTGTCTTTCTGTGCTCCAACATAATTAACTGGTGTCTGGAGACACTAAAATGAACAATTGCTTACTGTTTTTAACAGCAACATTTTTTTAACAACAAAATTAACTCGATTCATGGATGACTAGCCGTGCCGAACAGGCCACTTTGCTGACTGGTTTAATCGCAAGACAGCATGCTACACTTCGAAACACATTGTATAGTATGTCCATCTGTGAGTCTCAATGAGGATGTACAATGAAGTGAAACAGCAAAAAGGATCTTTCATTACATGATGTTGTTGTTGCTGTTGTCATGGCTCTGATTGTTGTTTCTGTGCTCCTTCCTTGTACTATTGTAATCGTACATATTACCATTGTAATATGTACTATTGTAATAGTACATATTACCATTGTAATATCCTTGTACTTCTTTGTACTATTCTTGTAATATTTTATATTGCTTCGAGAAGTATTTCTGTATATAATTTTTGTGCTCCTTCCGTGTCCGTGGCACTTTGTTCGAAAGGGTTGCTGCCGCTGTACTGTTGGAAGAGCTACACAGAAGTTCCAAGGCTTCCACCTCTTCCCTATCCGAAAGACGGGCAATTAAAACAGGCATTTTTTTAAATGATAAAATCGATACATTTTCGTTCCAAGTAAATTGATAAGCAATGCTACATTTGCATTATTCTATGACAGAATGCATGCACACGCACGCACGCACGCACGCACGCACGCACGCACGCACGCACGCACACACACACACAGATGCTCAGAGACCTGGGAGGGCTCTCTTCCACATTCTGAAACCCACATATGGCGACAACAACCAACAACACACACATTCTGAAACCCACGTATGGCAACAACAACCAACAACACACATTTTGAAACCCATATATGGCGACAACCAACAACACACACATTCTGAAACCCACGTATGGAGATAACAACCAACAACAACACACATGCTGAAACCCACAAATGGCAATATCAACCAACAACACGCATTGTGAAACCCAGATATGGCGATAACAACCAACAACACACACATTCCGAAACCCACGTATGGAGATACCAACCATCAACACACACATTCTGAAACCCACGTAGAGCCAGAACAACCAACAACACACATTCTGAAACCCATGTACAGCCAAAACAACCAACAACACACACATTCCGAAACCCACATATGGAGATAACAACCAACACACACATTCTGAAACCCAAATATGGAGATAACAACCAACACACACATTCTGAAACCCACGTATGGAGAAAACAACCAAAAACACACACATTCTGAAACCCACATATGGAGAAAACAACCAACAACAACACACATTCTGAAACCCATGTACAGCCAAAACAACCAACAACACACACATTCCGAAACCCACATATGGAGATAACAACCAACACACACATTCTGAAACCCAAATATGGAGATAACAACCAACACACACATTTTGAAACCCACGTATGGAGAAAACAATCAAAAACACACACATTCTGAAACCCACATATGGAGAAAACAACCAACAACAACACACATTCTGAAACCCACGGATGGAGAAAACAACCAACAACACACACATTCCGAAACCAACATATGGAGATAACAACCAACAACAACACACGTTCGGAAACCCAGATATGGCGATAACAACCAACAACACACACGTTCTGAAACCCACACATGGAGATAACAACCAACAACAACACACATTCTGAACCCCACATCTGGCGATAACAAGCAACAACACACACATTCTGAAACCCACATATGGAGATAACAAGCAACAACACACACACATTCTGAAAACAACATGGAGATAACAACCAACAACAACACACATTCTGAAACCCACATATGGCGATAACAACCAACAACACACACATTCTGAAACCCACATATGGAGATAACAAGCAACAACACACACATTCTGAAACCCACATGGAGATAACAACCAACAACACACATTCTGAAACCCACGTATGCAGATAACAACCAACACACACATTCTGAAACCCACATATGGAGATAACAACCAACACACACATTCTGTAACCCAAATATGGAGATAACAACCAACACACACATTCTGAAACCCACGTATGGAGAAAACAACCAAAAACACACACATTCTGAAACCCACATATGGAGAAAACAACCAACAACAACACACATTCTGAAACCCACGGATGGAGAAAACAACCAACAACAACACACATTCTGAAACCCACGGATGGAGATAACAACCAACACACACATTCTGAAACCCACACATGGAAATAACAACCAACAACACACACATTCTGAAACCCACATATGGAGATAACCAACAACACACATTCTAAAATCCACATATGGAGATAACAACCAACAACAACACACATTCCGAAACCCAGATATGGAGATAACAACCAACAAACACATTCTGAAACCCACACATGGTGATAACAACCAACAACACACACATTCTGAAACCAACATATGGAGATAACAACCAACACACACATTCTGAAACCCACGTATGGAGATAACAACCAACACACACATTCTGAAACACAAATATGAAGATAACAACCAACACACACATTCTGAAACCCACATATAGCGATAACAACCAACAACAACACACATTCTGAAACCCACATCTGGAGAAAACAACCAACAACAATATACATTCTGAAACCCACGTATTGAGATAATAACGAACAACACATACATTCTGAAACCCACACATGGTGATAACAACCAACAACACACACATTCTGAAACCCAGATATGGAGATAACAACCAACACACACATTCTGTAACCCAAATATGGAGATAACAACCAACACACACATTCTGAAACCCACGTATGGAGAAAACAACCAAAAACACACACATTCTGAAACCCACATATGGAGAAAACAACCAACAACAACACACATTCTGAAACCCACGGATGGAGAAAACAACCAACAACAACACACATTCTGAAACCCACGGATGGAGAAAACAACCAAAAACACACACATTCTGAAACCCACGGATGGAGATAACAACCAACACACACATTGTGAAACCCACACATGGAGATAACAACCAACAACACACACATTCTGAAACCCACATATGGAGATAACCAACAACACACATTCTGAACCCCACATATGGAGATAACAACCAACAACACACACATTCTGAAACCCACATATGGAGATAACCAACAACACACATTCTAAAATCCACATATGGAGATAACAACCAACAACAACAGACATTCCGAAACCCAGATTTGGAGATAACAACCAACACACACATTCTGAAACCCACACATGGTGATAACAACCAACAACACACATATTCTGAAACCCACATATGGAGATAACAACCAACACACACATTCTGAAACCCACGTATGGAGATAACAACCAACACACACATTCTGAAACCCAAATATGAAGATAACAACCAACACACACATTCTGAAACCCACATATAGCGATAACAACCAACAACAACACACATTCTGAAACCCACATCTGGAGAAAACAACCAACAACAATACACATTCTGAAACCCACGTATTGAGATAATAACGAACAACACATACATTCTGAAACCCACACATGGTGATAACAACCAACAACACACACATTCTGAAACCCAGATATGGAGATAACAACCAACAACACACACATTCTGAAAGCAAGATATGGAGATAACAACCAACAACACACACATTCCGAAACCAATATATGGAGATAACAACCAACAACAACACACGTTCGGAAACCTAGATATGGAGAGAACAACCAACCAA
Source organism: Eptatretus burgeri (assembly GCF_056783735.1). Taxonomy (NCBI): domain Eukaryota; kingdom Metazoa; phylum Chordata; class Myxini; order Myxiniformes; family Myxinidae; genus Eptatretus; species Eptatretus burgeri. The sequence goes on along the minus strand of NC_140970.1, from coordinate 79,358,816 downwards.
CAAACATTCTGAAACCCACATATGGAGATAACAACCAAAAACAACACACATTGTGAAACCAACACACATTCTCAAACCCACATATGGAGATAACAACCAACAACACATACATTCTGAAACCCACATATGGAGATAACAACCAACACACACATTCTGAAACCCACATATGGAGATAACAACCAACACACACATTCTGAAACCCCCATATGGAGATAACAACCAACACACACATTCTGAAAACCATGTATGGAGATAACAACCAACACACACATTCTCAAACCCTAATATGGAGATAACAACCAACATACATTCTGAAACCCACATATGGAGATAACAACCAACAACAACACACATTCTAAAACCCACATATGGAGATAACAAGCAAAAACAACACACATTCTGAAACCCACATATGGAGATAACAACCAACACACATTCTGAACCCCACAAATGGAGATAACAACCATCAACAACAACACACATTCTAAAACCCAGATATGGCGATAACAACCATCAACACACATTCTGAAACCCACACATGGTGATAACAACCACCAACACACACATTGTGAAACCCAGATATGGCGATAACAACCATCAACACACATTCTGAAACCCACACATGGTGATAACAACCAACAACAACACACATTCTGAAACCCACATATGGTGATAACAACCAAAAACAACACACATTCTGAAACCAACACACACATTCTGAAACCCACATATGGAGATAACAACCAAAAACAACACACATTCTGAAACCAACACACACATTCTGAAACCCACATATGGAGATAACCAACAACACACATTGTAAAACCCACATATGGAGATAACAACCAAAAACAACACACATTCTGAAACCCACATATGGAGATATCAACCAAAAACAACACACATTCTGAAACCAACACACACATTCTGAAACCCACATATGGAGATAACAACCATCAACAACAACACATGCTAAAACCCAGATATGGCAATAACAACCATCAACACACATTCTGAAACCCACACATGGTGATAACAACCAACAACACACACATTCTGAAACCCAGATATGGCAACAACAACCAACAACACACATTCTGAAACTCACATATGGAGATAACCAACATACATTCTGAAAGCCACATATGGAGATAACAACCAACAACAACAACACACATGCTAAAACCCAGAAATGGCAATAACAACCATCAACACACATTCTGAAACCCACACATGGTGATAACAACCAACAACACACACATTCTGAAACCCACGTATGGAGATAATGACGAACAACACACACATTCTTAAACCCACACATGGTGATAACAACCAACAACACACATTCGGAAACCAAGATATGGAGATAAAAACCAACAACACACACATTCTGAAAACAAGACATGGAGATAACAACCAACAACACACACATTCTGAAACCAGATATGGTGATAACAACCAACAACACACACATTCTGAAACCCAGATGGGCGATAACAACCAACAACACACACATTCTGAAACCCAGATATGGCGGTAACAACCACAAACACACTTTCCGACACTACATATGGAGATAACAACCAACAACAGACACATTCTAAAACCCACACATGGTGATAACAACCAACAACACACATTCTAAAACCCACACATGGTGATAACAACCAACAACACACACATTCTGAAACCCACATATGGAGATAACAACCAACACACACATTCTGAAACCCACATATGGCGATAGCAACCAACAACACACACATTCTGAAACCCATATATGGCGACAACCAACAACACACATTCTGAAACCCATATATGGCGATAACAACCAACAACACACACATTCCGAAACCCACGTATGGAGATACCAACCATCAACACACACATTCTGAAACCCACGTAGAGCCAGAACAACCAACTACACACATTCTGAAACCCATGTACAGCCAAAACAACCAACAACACACACATTCCGAAACCAACATATGGAGATAACAACCAACAACAACACACGTTCGGAAACCCAGATATGGCGATAACAACCAACAACACACACGTTCTGAAACCCACACATGGAGATAACAACCAACAACAACACACATTCTGAACCCCACATCTGGCGATAACAACCAACAACACACACATTCTGAAACCCACATATGGAGATAACCAACAACACACACATTCTGAAACCCACATATGGAGATAACAAGCAACAACACACACATTCTGAAACCCAAATATGGAGATAACAAGCAACAACACACACACACATTCTGAAAACCACATGCAGATAACACGCAACAACACACATTCTGAAACGGACATATGGCGATAACAACCAACAACACACACATTCTGAAACCCACATATGGAGATAACAAGCAACAACACACACATTCTGAAACCCACATGGAGATAACAACCAACAACACACATTCTGAAACCCACGTATGCAGATAACAACCAACACACACATTCTGAAACCCACATATGGAGATAACAACCAACACACACATTCTAAAACCCAAATATGGAGATAACAACCAACACACACATTCTGAAACCCACGTATGGAGAAAACAACCAAAAACACACACATTCTGAAACCCACATATGGAGATAACAACCAACACACACATTCTAAAACCCAAATATGGAGATAACAACCAACACACACATTCTGAAACCCACATATGGAGAAAACAACCAACAACAACACACATTCTGAAACCCACGGATGGAGAAAACAACCAACAACACACACATTCAGAAACCAACATATGGAGATAATAACCAACAACAACACACGTTCGGAAACCCAGATATGGCGATAACAACCAACAACACACACGTTCTGAAACCCACACATGGAGATAACAACCAACAACAACACACATTCTGAACCCCACATCTGGCGATACCAACCAACAACACACACATTCTGAAACCCACATATGGAGATAACAAGCAACAACACACACATTCTGAAACCCACATATGGAGATAACAAGCAACAACACACACATTCTGAAAACAATATGGAGATAACAACCAACAACAACACACATTCTGAAACCCACATATGGCGATAACAACCAACAACACACACATTCTGAAACCCACATATGGAGATAACAAGCAACAACACACACATTCTGAAACCCACATGGAGATAACAACCAACAACACACATTCTGAAACCCACGTATGCAGATAACAACCAACACACACATTCTGAAACCCACATATGGAGATAACAACCAACACACACATTCTGAAACCCAAATATGGAGATAACAACCAACACACACATTCTGAAACCCACGTATGGAGAAAACAACCAAAAACACACACATTCTGAAACCCACATATGGAGATAACAACCAACACACACATTCTAAAACCCAAATATGGAGATAACAACCAACACACACATTCTGAAACCCACATATGGAGAAAACAACCAACAACAACACACATTCTGAAACCCACGGATGGAGAAAACAACCAACAACACACACATTCAGAAACCAACATATGGAGATAATAACCAACAACAACACACGTTCGGAAACCCAGATATGGCGATAACAACCAACAACACACACGTTCTGAAACCCACACATGGAGATAACAACCAACAACAACACACATTCTGAACCCCACATCTGGCGATACCAACCAACAACACACACATTCTGAAACCCACATATGGAGATAACAAGCAACAACACACACATTCTGAAACCCACATATGGAGATAACAAGCAACAACACACACATTCTGAAAACAATATGGAGATAACAACCAACAACAACACACATTCTGAAACCCACATATGGCGATAACAACCAACAACACACACATTCTGAAACCCACATATGGAGATAACAAGCAACAACACACACATTCTGAAACCCACATGGAGATAACAACCAACAACACACATTCTGAAACCCACGTATGCAGATAACAACCAACACACACATTCTGAAACCCACATATGGAGATAACAACCAACACACACATTCTGAAACCCAAATATGGAGATAACAACCAACACACACATTCTGAAACCCACGTATGGAGAAAACAACCAACAACACACACATTCTGAAACCCACGTATGGAGAAAACACCCAAACACACACACATTCTGAAACCCACATATGGAGAAAACAACCAACAACAACACACATTCTGAAACCCACGGATGGAGAAAACAACCAACAACAACACACATTCTGAAACCCACGGATGGAGATAACAACCAACACACACATTCTGAAACCCACACATGGAGATAACAACCAACAACACACACATTCTGAAACCCACATATGGAGATAACCAACAACACACATTCTAAAATCCACATATGGAGATAACAACCAACAACAACACACATTCCGAAACCCAGATATGGAGATAACAACCAACACACACATTCTGAAACCCACACATGGTGATAACAACCAACAACACACACATTCTGAAACCCACATCTGGAGATAACAACCAACACACACATTCTGAAACCCACGTATGGAGATAACAACCAACACACACATTCTGAAACCCAAATATGGAGATAACAACCAACACACACATTCTGAAACCCACATATAGCGATAACAACCAACAACAACACACATTCTGAAACCCACATCTGGAGAAAACAACCAACAACAACACACATTCTGAAACCCACATCTGGAGAAAACAACCAACAACAATACACATTCTGAAACCCACGTATTGAGATAATAACGAACAACACATACATTCTGAAACCCACACATGGTGATAACAACCAACAACACACACATTCTGAAAGCAAGATATGGAGATAACAACCAACAACACACACATTCCGAAACCAACATATGGAGATAACAACCAACAACAACACACGTTCGGAAACCCAGATATGGCGATAACAACCAACAACACACACGTTCTGAAACCCACATATGGAGATAACCATCAACACACATTCTGAAACCCACACATGGTGATAACAACCAACAACAACACACATTCCGAAACCAAGATATGGAGATAACAACCAACACACACATTCTGAAACCCACACCTGGTGATAACAACCAACAACAACACACATTCCGAAACCAAGATATGGAGATAACAACCAACACACACATTCTGAAACCCACACCTGGTGATAACAACCAACAACAACACACATTCCGAAACCCAGATATGGAGATAACAACCAACACACACATTCTGAAACCCACATATGGAGATAACAACCAAAAACAACACACATTCTGAAACCAACACACACATTCTGAAACCCACATATGGAGATAACCAACAACACACATTGTAAAACCCACATATGGAGATAACAACCAAAAACAACACACATTCTGAAACCCACATATGGAGATATCAACCAAAAACAACACACATTCTGAAACCAACACACACATTCCGAAACCAACATATGGAGATAACAACCAACAACAACACACGTTCGGAAACCCAGATATGGCGATAACAACCAACAACACACACGTTCTGAAACCCACACATGGAGATAACAACCAACAACAACACACATTCTGAACCCCACATCTGGCGATAACAAGCAACAACACACACATTCTGAAACCCACATATGGAGATAACAAGCAACAACACACACACATTCTGAAAACAACATGGAGATAACAACCAACAACAACACACATTCTGAAACCCACATATGGAGATAACAAGCAACAACACACACATTCTGAAACCCACATGGAGATAACAACCAACAACACACATTCTGAAACCCACGTATGCAGATAACAACCAACACACACATTCTGAAACCCACATATGGAGATAACAACCAACACACACATTCTGTAACCCAAATATGGAGATAACAACCAACACACACATTCTGAAACCCACGTATGGAGAAAACAACCAAAAACACACACATTCTGAAACCCACATATGGAGAAAACAACCAACAACAACACACATTCTGAAACCCACGGATGGAGAAAACAACCAACAACAACACACATTCTGAAACCCACGGATGGAGATAACAACCAACACACACATTCTGAAACCCACACATGGAGATAACAACCAACAACACACACATTCTGAAACCCACATATGGAGATAACCAACAACACACATTCTAAAATCCACATATGGAGATAACAACCAACAACAACACACATTCCGAAACCCAGATATGGAGATAACAACCAACACACACATTCTGAAACCCACACATGGTGATAACAACCAACAACACACACATTCTGAAACCCACATCTGGAGATAACAACCAACACACACATTCTGAAACCCACGTATGGAGATAACAACCAACACACACATTCTGAAAGCCAAATATGGAGATAACAACTCCCAACACACACATTCTGAAACCCACATATAGCGATAACAACCAACAACAACACACATTCTGAAACCCACATCTGGAGAAAACAACCAACAACAACACACATTCTGAAACCCACATCTGGAGAAAACAACCAACAACAATACACATTCTGAAACCCACGTATTGAGATAATAACGAACAACACATACATTCTGAAACCCACACATGGTGATAACAACCAACAACACACACATTCTGAAAGCAAGATATGGAGATAACAACCAACAACACACACATTCCGAAACCAACATATGGAGATAACAACCAACAACAACACACGTTCGGAAACCCAGATATGGCGATAACAACCAACAACACACACGTTCTGAAACCCACATATGGAGATAACCATCAACACACATTCTGAAACCCACACATGGTGATAACAACCAACAACACACACATTCCGAAACCAAGATATGGAGATAACAACCAACACACACATTCTGAAACCCACACCTGGTGATAACAACCAACAACAACACACATTCCGAAACCCAGATATGGAGATAACAACCAACACACACATTCTGAAACCCACATATGGAGATAACAACCAACACACACATTCTGAAACCCACATATGGAGATAACAACCAAAAACAACACACATTCTGAAACCAACACACACATTCTGAAACCCACATATGGAGATAACCAACAACACACATTGTAAAACCCACATATGGAGATAACAACCAAAAACAACACACATTCTGAAACCCACATATGGAGATATCAACCAAAAACAACACACATTCTGAAACCAACACACACATTCCGAAACCAACATATGGAGATAACAACCAACAACAACACACGTTCGGAAACCCAGATATGGCGATAACAACCAACAACACACACGTTCTGAAACCCACACATGGAGATAACAACCAACAACAACACACATTCTGAACCCCACATCTGGCGATAACAAGCAACAACACACACATTCTGAAACCCACATATGGAGATAACAAGCAACAACACACACACATTCTGAAAACAACATGGAGATAACAACCAACAACAACACACATTCTGAAACCCACATATGGAGATAACAAGCAACAACACACACATTCTGAAACCCACATGGAGATAACAACCAACAACACACATTCTGAAACCCACGTATGCAGATAACAACCAACACACACATTCTGAAACCCACATATGGAGATAACAACCAACACACACATTCTGTAACCCAAATATGGAGATAACAACCAACACACACATTCTGAAACCCACGTATGGAGAAAACAACCAAAAACACACACATTCTGAAACCCACATATGGAGAAAACAACCAACAACAACACACATTCTGAAACCCACGGATGGAGAAAACAACCAACAACACACATTCTGAAACCCACGGATGGAGATAACAACCAACACACACATTCTGAAACCCACACATGGAGATAACAACCAACAACACACACATTCTGAAACCCACATATGGAGATAACCAACAACACGCATTCTAAAATGCACATATGGAGATAACAACCAACAACAACACACATTCCGAAACCCAGATATGGAGATAACAACCAACACACACATTCTGAAACCCACGTATGGAGAAAACAACCAAAAACACACACATTCTGAAACCCACATATGGAGATAACAACCAACACACACATTCTAAAACCCAAATATGGAGATAACAACCAACACACACATTCTGAAACCCACATATGGAGAAAACAACCAACAACAACACACATTCTGAAACCCACGGATGGAGAAAACAACCAACAACACACACATTCAGAAACCAACATATGGAGATAATAACCAACAACAACACACGTTCGGAAACCCAGATATGGCGATAACAACCAACAACACACACGTTCTGAAACCCCACACATGGAGATAACAACCAACAACAACACACATTCTGAACCCCACATCTGGCGATACCAACCAACAACACACACATTCTGAAACCCACATATGGAGATAACAAGCAACAACACACACATTCTGAAACCCACATATGGAGATAACAAGCAACAACACACACATTCTGAAAACAATATGGAGATAACAACCAACAACAACACACATTCTGAAACCCACATATGGCGATAACAACCAACAACACACACATTCTGAAACCCACATATGGAGATAACAAGCAACAACACACACATTCTGAAACCCACATGGAGATAACAACCAACAACACACATTCTGAAACCCACGTATGCAGATAACAACCAACACACACATTCTGAAACCCACATATGGAGATAACAACCAACACACACATTCTGAAACCCAAATATGGAGATAACAACCAACACACACATTCTGAAACCCACGTATGGAGAAAACAACCAACAACACACACATTCTTAAACCCACGGATGGTGAAAACAACCAAAACACACACATTCTGAAACCCACATATGGAGAAAACAACCAACAACAACACACATTCTGAAACCCACGGATGGAGAAAACAACCAACAACAACACACATTCTGAAACCCACGGATGGAGATAACAACCAACACACACATTCTGAAACCCTGACATGGAGATAACACCGAACAACACACACATTCTGAAACCCACCTATGGAGATAACCAACAACACACATTCTAGATTCCTCGTATGGAGATAACAAGCAGCCACAACAGACATTCTGAAACCCAGATATGGAGATAACAACCAACACACACATTCTGAAACCCACACATGGTGATAACAACCAACAACACACATTCTGAAACCCACATCTGGAGATAACAACCAACACACACATTCTGAAACCCACGTATGGAGATAACAACCAACACACACATTCTGGAAACCCAAATATGGAGATAACAACCAACACACACATTCTGAAACCCACATATAGCGATAACAACCAACAACAACACACATTCTGAAACCCACATCTGGAGAAAACAACCAACAACAACACACATTCTGAAACCCACATCTGGAGAAAACAACCAACAACAATACACATTCTGAAACCCACGTATTGAGATAATAACGAACAACACATACATTCTGAAACCCACACATGGTGATAACAACCAACAACACACACATTCTGAAAGCAAGATATGGAGATAACAACCAACAACACACACATTCCAAACCAACATATGGAGATAACAACCAACAACAACACACGTTCGGAAACCCAGATATGGCGATAACAACCAACAACACACATGTTCTGAAACCCACATATGGAGATAACCATCAACACACATTCTGAAACCCCACACATGGTGATAAAAACCTACAACTACACAAATTCCGAAACCAACATATGCAGATAAAAACCAAAAAACACATTCTGAAACCCACACCTGGTGATAACAACCAACAACAACACACATTCCGAAACCCAGATATGGAGATAACAACCAACACACACATTCTGAAACCCACATATGGAGATAACAACCAACACACACATTCTGAAACCCACATATGGAGATAACAACCAAAAACAACACACATTCTGAAACCAACACACACATTCTGAAACCCACATATGGAGATAACCAACAACACACATTGTAAAACCCACATATGGAGTTAACAACCAAAAACAACACACATTCTCAAACCCACATATGGACATATCAACAAAAACAACACACATTCTGAAGCCAACACACACATTCCGAAACCAACATATGGAGATAACAACCAACAACAACACACGTTCGGAAACCCAGATATGGCGATAACAACCAACAACACACACGTTCTGAAACCCACACATGGAGATAACAACCAACAACAACACACATTCTGAACCCCACATCTGGCGATAACAAGCAACAACACACACATTCTGAAACCCACATATGGAGATAACAAGCAACAACACACACACATTCTGAAAACAACATGGAGATAACAACCAACAACAACACACATTCTGAAACCCACATATGGAGATAACAAGCAACAACACACACATTCTGAAACCCACATGGAGATAACAACCAACAACACACATTCTGAAACCCACGTATGCAGATAACAACCAACACACACATTCTGAAACCCACATATGGAGATAACAACCAACACACACATTCTGTAACCCAAATATGGAGATAACAACCAACACACACATTCTGAAACCCACGTATGGAGAAAACAACCAAAAAGACACACATTCTGAAATCCACATTTGGAGAAACATCCAACGACAACACACGTTCTGAAACCCACGGATGGAGAAAACAACCAACAACACACATTCTGAAACCCACGGATGGAGATAACAACCAACACACACATTCTGAAACCCACACATGGAGATAACAACCAACAACACACACATTCTGAAACCCACATATGGAGATAACCAACAACACACATTCTAAAATCCACATATGGAGATAACAACCAACAACAACACACATTCCGAAACCCAGATATGGAGATAACAACCAACAAACACATTCTGAAACCCACACATGGTGATAACAACCAACAACACACACATTCTGAAACCAACATATGGAGATAACAACCAACACACACATTCTGAAACCCACGTATGGAGATAACAACCAACACACACATTCTGAAACCCAAATATGAAGATAACAACCAACACACACATTCTGAAACCCACATATAGCGATAACAACCAACAACAACACACATTCTGAAACCCACATCTGGAGAAAACAACCAACAACAATACACATTCTGAAACCCACGTATTGAGATAATAACGAACAACACATACATTCTGAAACCCACACATGGTGATAACAACCAACAACACACACATTCTGAAACCCAGATATGGAGATAACAACCAACACACACATTCTGTAACCCAAATATGGAGATAACAACCAACACACACATTCTGAAACCCACGTATGGAGAAAACAACCAAAAACACACACATTCTGAAACCCACATATGGAGAAAACAACCAACAACAACACACATTCTGAAACCCACGTATGGAGAAAACAACCAACAACACACACATTCTGAAACCCACGTATGGAGAAAACAACCAAAAACACACACATTCTGAAACCCACATATGGAGAAAACAACCAACAACAACACACATTCTGAAACCCACGGATGGAGAAAACAACCAACAACAACACAAATTCTGAAACCCACGGATGGAGATAACAACCAACACACACATTCTGAAACCCACACATGGAGATAACAACCAACAACACACACATTCTGAAACCCACATATGGAGATAACCAACAACACACATTCTGAACCCCACATATGGAGATAACAACCAACAACACACACATTCTGAAACCCACATATGGAGATAACCAACAACACACATTCTAAAATCCACATATGGAGATAACAACCAACAACAACAGACATTCCGAAACCCAGATTTGGAGATAACAACCAACACACACATTCTGAAACCCACACATGGTGATAACAACCAACAACACACATATTCTGAAACCCACATATGGAGATAACAACCAACACACACATTCTGAAACCCACGTATGGAGATAACAACCAACACACACATTCTGAAACCCAAATATGAAGATAACAACCAACACACACATTCTGAAACCCACATATAGCGATAACAACCAACAACAACACACATTCTGAAACCCACATCTGGAGAAAACAACCAACAACAATACACATTCTGAAACCCACGTATTGAGATAATAACGAACAACACATACATTCTGAAACCCACACATGGTGATAACAACCAACAACACACACATTCTGAAACCCAGATATGGAGATAACAACCAACAACACACACATTCTGAAAGCAAGATATGGAGATAACAACCAACAACACACACATTCCGAAACCAATATATGGAGATAACAACCAACAACAACACACGTTCGGAAACCTAGATATGGAGAGAACAACCAACCAACAAACATTCTGAAACCCACATATGGAGATAACAACCAAAAACAACACACATTGTGAAACCAACACACATTCTCAAACCCACATATGGAGATAACAACCAACAACACATACATTCTGAAACCCACATATGGAGATAACAACCAACACACACATTCTGAAACCCACATATGGAGATAACAACCAACACACACATTCTGAAACCCACATATGGAGATAACAACCAACACACACATTCTGAAAACCATGTATGGAGATAACAACCAACACACACATTCTCAAACCCTAATATGGAGATAACAACCAACATACATTCTGAAACCCACATATGGAGATAACAACCAACAACAACACACATTCTAAAACCCACATATGGAGATAACAAGCAAAAACAACACACATTCTGAAACCCACATATGGAGATAACAACCAACACACATTCTGAACCCCACAAATGGAGATAACAACCAACACACATTCTGAACCCCACAAATGGAGATAACAACCATCAACAACAACACACATTCTAAAACCCAGATATGGCGATAACAACCATCAACACACATTCTGAAACCCACACATGGTGATAACAACCACCAACACACACATTGTGAAACCCAGATATGGCGATAACAACCATCAACACACATTCTGAAACCCACACATGGTGATAACAACCAACAACAACACACATTCTGAAACCCACATATGGTGATAACAACCAAAAACAACACACATTCTGAAACCAACACACACATTCTGAAACCCACATATGGAGATAACAACCAAAAACAACACACATTCTGAAACCAACACACACATTCTGAAACCCACATATGGAGATAACCAACAACACACATTGTAAAACCCACATATGGAGATAACAACCAAAAACAACACACATTCTGAAACCCACATATGGAGATATCAACCAAAAACAACACACATTCTGAAACCAACACACACATTCTGAAACCCACATATGGAGATAACAACCATCAACAACAACACATGCTAAAACCCAGATATGGCAATAACAACCATCAACACACATTCTGAAACCCACACATGGTGATAACAACCAACAACACACACATTCTGAAACCCAGATATGGCAACAACAACCAACAACACACACATTCTGAAACTCACATATGGAGATAACCAACATACATTCTGAAAGCCACATATGGAGATAACAACCAACAACAACAACACACATGCTAAAACCCAGAAATGGCAATAACAACCATCAACACACATTCTGAAACCCACACATGGTGATAACAACCAACAACACACACATTCTGAAACCCACGTATGGAGATAATGACGAACAACACACACATTCTTAAACCCACACATGGAGATAACAACCAACAACACACACATTCTGAAACCAGATATGGTGATAACAACCAACAACACACACATTCTGAAACCCAGATGGGCGATAACAACCAACAACACACACATTCTGAAACCCAGATATGGCGATAACAACCACAAACACACACTTTCCGACACTACATATGGAGATAACAACCAACAACAGACACATTCTAAAACCCACACATGGTGATAACAACCAACAACACACACATTCTAAAACCCACACAAGGTGATAACAACCAACAACACACACATTCTGAAACCCACATATGGAGATAACAACCAACACACACATTCTAAAACCCACACATGGTGATAACAACCAACAACACACACATTCTGAAACCCACATATGGAGATAACAACCAACACACACATTCTGAAACCCACATATGGCGATAGCAACCAACAACACACACATTCTGAAACCCATATATGGCGACAACCAACAACACACATTCTGAAACCCATATATGGCGATAACAACCAACAACACACACATTCCGAAACCCACGTATGGAGATACCAACCATCAACACACACATTCTGAAACCCACGTAGAGCCAGAACAACCAACTACACACATTCTGAAACCCATGTACAGCCAAAACAACCAACAACACACACATTCCGAAACCAACATATGGAGATAACAACCAACAACAACACACGTTCGGAAACCCAGATATGGCGATAACAACCAACAACACACACGTTCTGAAACCCACACATGGAGATAACAACCAACAACAACACACATTCTGAACCCCACATCTGGCGATAACAACCAACAACACACACATTCTGAAACCCACATATGGAGATAACCAAAAACACACACATTCTGAAACCCACATATGGAGATAACAAGCAACAACACACACACACACACATTCTGAAAACAACATGGAGATAACAACCAACAACACACATTCTGAAACCCACATATGGCGATAACAACCAACAACACACACATTCTGAAACCCACATATGGAGATAACAAGCAACAACACACACATTCTGAAACCCACATGGAGATAACAACCAACAACACACATTCTGAAACCCACGTATGCAGATAACAACCAACACACACATTCTGAAACCCACATATGGAGATAACAACCAACACACACATTCTAAAACCCAAATATGGAGATAACAACCAACACACACATTCTGAAACCCACATATGGAGAAAACAACCAACAACAACACACATTCTGAAACCCACGGATGGAGAAAACAACCAACAACACACACATTCAGAAACCAACATATGGAGATAACAACCAACAACAACACACGTTCGGAAACCCAGATATGGCGATAACAACCAACAACACACACGTTCTGAAACCCACACATGGAGATAACAACCAACAACAACACACATTCTGAACCCCACATCTGGCGATAACAACCAACAACACACACATTCTGAAACCCACATATGGAGATAACAAGCAACAACACACACATTCTGAAACCCACATATGGAGATAACAAGCAACAACACACACATTCTGAAACCCACATGGAGATAACAACCAACAACACACATTCTGAAACCCACGTATGCAGATAACAACCAACACACACATTCTGAAACCCACATATGGAGATAACAACCAACACACACATTCTGAAACCCAAATATGGAGATAACAACCAACACACACATTCTGAAACCCACGTATGGAGAAAACAACCAACAACACACACATTCTGAAACCCACGTATGGAGAAAACAACCAAAAACACACACATTCTGAAACCCACATATGGAGAAAACAACCAACAACAACACACATTCTGAAACCCACGGATGGAGAAAACAACCAACAACAACACACATTCTGAAACCCACGGATGGAGATAACAACCAACACACACATTCTGAAACCCACACATGGAGATAACAACCAACAACACACACATTCTGAAACCCACATATGGAGATAACCAACAACACACATTCTAAAATCCACATATGGAGATAACAACCAACAACAACACACATTCCGAAACCCAGATATGGAGATAACAACCAACACACACATTCTGAAACCCACACATGGTGATAACAACCAACAACACACACATTCTGAAACCCACATCTGGAGATAACAACCAACACACACATTCTGAAACCCACGTATGGAGATAACAACCAACACACACATTCTGAAACCCAAATATGGAGATAACAACCAACACACACATTCTGAAACCCACATATAGCGATAACAACCAACAACAACACACATTCTGAAACCCACATCTGGAGAAAACAACCAACAACAACACACATTCTGAAACTCACATCTGGAGAAAACAACCAACAACAATACACATTCTGAAACCCACGTATTGAGATAATAACGAACAACACATACATTCTGAAACCCACACATGGTGATAACAACCAACAACACACACATTCTGAAAGCAAGATATGGAGATAACAACCAACAACACACACATTCCGAAACCAACATATGGAGATAACAACCAACAACAACACACGTTCGGAAACCCAGATATGGCGATAACAACCAACAACACACACGTTCTGAAACCCACATATGGAGATAACCATCAACACACATTCTGAAACCCACACATGGTGATAACAACCAACAACAACACACATTCCGAAACCAAGATATGGAGATAACAACCAACACACACATTCTGAAACCCACACCTGGTGATAACAACCAACAACAACACACATTCCGAAACCCAGATATGGAGATAACAACCAACACACACATTCTGAAACCCACATATGGAGATAACAACCAACACACACATTCTGAAACCCACATATGGAGATAACAACCAAAAACAACACACATTCTGAAACCAACACACACATTCTGAAACCCACATATGGAGATAACCAACAACACACATTGTAAAACCCACATATGGAGATAACAACCAAAAACAACACACATTCTGAAACCCACATATGGAGATATCAACCAAAAACAACACACATTCTGAAACCAACACACACATTCTGAAACCCACATATGGAGATAACAACCAACAACAACAACACACACATTCTGAAACCCACATATGGAGATAACAACCATCAACAACAACACACATGCTAAAACCCAGATATGGCAATAACAACCATCAACACACATTCTGAAACCCACACATGGTGATAACAACCAACAACACACACATTCTGAAACCCAGATATGGCAACAACAACCAACAACACACACATTCTGAAACCCAGATATGGCAACAACAACCAACAACACACACATTCTGAAACTCACATATGGAGATAACCAACATACATTCTGAAAGCCACATATGGAGATAACAACCAACAACAACACACATTCTGAAACCCACGTATGGAGATAATGACGAACAACACACACATTCTGAAACCCACACATGGTGATAACAACCAACAACACACATTCGGAAACCAAGATATGGAGATAAAAACCAACAACACACACATTCTGAAAACAAGACATGGAGATAACAACCAACAACACACACATTCTGAAACCAGATATGGTGATAACAACCAACAACACACACATTCTGAAACCCAGATGGGCGATAACAACCAACAACACACACATTCTGAAACCCAGATATGGCGATAACAACCACAAACACACTTTCCGACACTACATATGGAGATAACAACCAACAACAGACACATTCTAAAACCCACACATGGTGATAACAACCAACAACACACATTCTAAAACCCACACAAGGTGATAACAACCAACAACACACACATTCTGAAACCCACATATGGAGATAACAACCAACACACACATTCTGAAACCCACATATGGAGATAACAACCAAAAACAACACACATTCTGAAACCCACACATGGTGATAACAACCAACAACACACATTCTGAAACCCACATATGGAGATAACAACCAAAAACAACACACATTCTGAAACCAACACACACATTCTCAAACCCACATCTGGAGATGATAACCAACATGCACATTCTGAAACCCAGATATGGCCATAGCAACCAACAACACACATTCTGAAACCCAGATATGGCGATAACAACCAACAACACACAAAATCTTAAACCCAGATATGGCGATAACAACCAACAACACACACATTCTGAAACCCCGATATGGCCATAACAACCAACAACACACATTCTGAAACCCAGATATGGCGCTAACAACCAACAACACACACATTCTGAAACCCACAAATGGCAATAACAATCAACAACACACATTCTGAAACCCAGATATGGCGATGACAACCAACAACACACACATTCTGAAACCCACAAATGGCAATAACAACCAACAACACATTATAAAACCCAGATATGGCGAAAATAACCAACACACACATTCTGAAACACATATGGAGATAACAACCAACACACACATTCTGAAACACACATATGGAGATAACAACCAACACACACATTCTGAAACACGCATATGGAGATAACAACCAACAACACACATTCTGAAACCCAGATATGGAGATAACAACCAACAACACATTCTGAAACCCACATGTGGAGATAACAACTAACGACACACACATTCTGAAACCCAAACATGGCGATAACAACCAACAACACACACATTCTGAAACCCACATGTGGAGATAACAACCAACAAGAACAACACACATTCTGAAACCCACATATGGAGATAACAACCAACACACACATTCTGAAACCCACATATGGAGAAAACAACCAACAACACACATTCTGAACCCCACATATGGAGATAACAACCATCAACAACAACACACATTCTAAAACCCAGATATGGCGATAACAACCATCAACACACATTCTGAAACCCACACATGGTGATAACAACCAACAACACACACATTCTGAAACCCAGATATGGCGATAACAACCATCAACACACATTCTGAAACCCACACATGGTGATAACAACCAACAACAACACACATTCCGAAACCCAGATATGGAGATAACAACCAACACACACATTCTGAAACCCACATATGGAGATAACAACCAAAAACAACACACATTCTGAAACCCACATATGGAGAGAACAACCAACACACATTCTGAAACCCACATATGGAGATAACAACCAAAAACAACACACATTCTGAAACCAACACACACATTCTGAAATCCACATATGGAGATAACAACCAACAACACACATTCTAAAACGGACATATGGAGATAAACAAAAGCAACACACATTCTGAAACCCACATATGGAGAGAACAACCAACACACATTCTGAAACCAACACACACATTCTGAAACCCACATATGGAGATAACAACCATCAACAACAACACACATTCTAAAACCCAGATATGGCAATAACAACCATCAACACACATTCTGAAACCCACAAATGGTGATAACAACCAACAACACACACATTCTGAAACCAGAATATGGCAACAACAACCAACAACACACATTCTGAAACTCACATATGGAGATAACCAACATACATTCTGAAAGCCACATATGGAGATAACAACCAACAACAACAACACATTCTGAAACCCACGTATGGAGATAATGACGAACAACACACATTCTGAAACCCACACATGGTGATAACAACCAACAACACACATTCGGAAACCAAGATATGGAGATAAAAACCAACAACACACACATTCTGAAACCAAGATATGGAGATAACAACCAACAACACACACATTCTGAAAACCAGATATGGCAATAACAACCAACAACACACACATTCTGAAACCCAGATGGGCGATAACAACCAACAACACACACATTCTGAAACCCAGATATGGCGATAACAACCACCAACACACACTTTCCGACACTACATATGGAGATAACAACCAACAACAGACACATTCTAAAACCCACACATGGTGATAACAACCAACAACACACACATTCTAAAACCCACACATGGTGATAACAACCAACAACACACACATTCTGAAACCCACATACGGAGATAACAACCAACACACACATTCTGAAACCCACATATGGAGATAACAACCAAAAACAACACACATTCTGAAACCCACACATGGTGATAACAACCAACAACACACATTCTGAAACCTACATATGGAGATAACAACCAACAACACACATTCTGAAACCAACACACACATTCTCAAACCCATATCTGGAGATGATAACCAACATGCACATTCTGAAACCCAGATATGGCCATAGCAACCAACAACACACATTCTGAAACCCAGATATGGCGATAACAACCAACAACACACAAAATCTGAAACCCAGATATGGCGATAACAACCAACAACACACACATTCTGAAACCCAGATATGGCGATGACAACCAACAACACACACATTCTGAAACCCACAAATGGCAATAACAACCAACAACACACGCACATTCTGAAACCCACATGTGGAGATAACAACCAACAAGAACAACACACATTCTGAAACCCAGATATGGAGATAACAACCATCAACACACATTCTGAAACCCAGATATGGAGATAACAACCAATGACACACACATTCTGAAACCCAGATATGGAGATAACAACTAATGACACACACATTCTGAAACCCAGATATGGAGATAACAACCATCAACACACACATTCTGAAATCCACATCTGGAGGAAACAACCAACAACACACACATTTCTGAAACCCACATATGGGGACAACAACCAAAGACATGCGCGCGCACACACACACACACACACACACACACACACACACACACACACACACACACACACACACACACACACACACACACACACACACACACACACACACAATTTTTAGTGTATATGTGAGCTGTGATAAATAATTGTATCAATGACCCATTCAATTTAAGGAGATATAATCAATTGTTTGGATTTTTACAAATGAGGTTCAATTCCACCAGTCCTTTATACGTCAGCAAGTTAAGGAAGCAATCGAGTCATGGGTTGTTTGGGTATCTTGATTGTGGTGTAACTGGATTAACCTGACTATCGGAGAATCATAAAGGATCTGGCGTAAAGTTAGCGACCCATGATGCGTTGGTCAAATCTGTGTTTTGCAGAGAGAAAGAATCTTCGACTGCAATGACTAGCACAAACCTCTGGGTATGACCATTCTGGAGAGAAATCCGTGACTGTGACAAGCAAGCCAACTGTGTGCTCTTCACCAGCACCAATGCTGGTGGCCACCTCCACGCAGCCCATCGTGCCAAATGCTTCTACACCCACTGTGCTAACAGCAAGTGCTCGGCGCTCTGGTCCTTCACCTTGGCAAGGGAAGGTACCTGCTTCCATGGTTAGGTTGGTCTTGTCTTGCAAGTTGTACAAGCCTCGTGCCACACCTGCCAATGACACATGCCATACCACATACATTACAACTACAGTTACAAAAACAACTCGAGTCCCTCGAAAGGATGGGCCACAAAAATAAGACACCTTTTGATAAACCACAATTTTATTTCTAACAAAGTTAGATATTAACAATATGCACCAAAATGGCAACAAACAATAGAAATAAATATTTTGTTTTAATGTACAGTGGGGAGAACAAGTATTTGATACACTGCCGATTTTGCAGGTTTTCCCACTTACAAAGCACGTAGAGGTCTGTAATTTTTATCATAGGTAAACTTCAACTGTGAAAGACGGAATCTAAAATAAAAATCAAGAAAATCACATTGTATGATTTTTAAATAATTAATTTGCATTTTATTGCATGAAATAAGTATTTGATACATCAGAAAAACAGAATTTAATATTTGTTACAGAAACCTTTGTTTGCAATTACAGAGTTCAGACGTTTCCTGTCGTTCTTAACCAGGTTTGCACAGACTGCAGCAGGGATTTTGGCCCACTCCTCCATACAGATCTTCTCCAGATCCTTCAGGTTTCGGGGCTGTCGCTGGGAAACACAGACTTTCAGCTCCCTCCAAAGATTTTCTATTGGGTTCAGCTCTGTAGACTGACGAGGCCACTCCAGGACCTTGAGATGCTTCTTTTGGAGCCACTCCCGAGTTGCCCTGGCTGTGTGTTTCGGGTCATTGTCATGCTGGAAGACCCAGCCATGCCCCATCTTCAATGCTCTTGTTGAGGGAAGGAGGTTGTTGGCCAAGATCTCACGATACATGGCCCCATCCATCCTCCCCTCAATACGGTGCAGTCGTCCTGTCCCCTTTGCAGAAAAGCATCCCCAAATAATGATGTTTCCACTTCCGTGCTTCACGGTTGGGATGGTGTTCTTGGGGTTGTACTCATCCTTCTTCTTCCTCCAAACACGGCGAGTGGAGTTTAAACCAAAAATCTCTATTTTGGTCTCATCAGACCACATGACCTTCTCCCATTCCTCCTCTGGATCATCCAGATGGTCATTGGCGAACTTCAGACGGGCCTGAACATGCGCTGGCTTGAGCAGAGGGACCTTGCGTGCGCTGCAGGATTTTAATCCATGACGGCGTAGTGTGTTACTGATGGTTTATTTTGATACTGTGGTCCCAGCTCTCTACAGGTCATTGACCAGGTCCTGCCGTGTAGTTCTGAGCTGATCCCTCACCTTTCTCATGATAATTGAGGCTCCACGAGGTGAGATCTTGCATGGAGCCCCAGACCGAGGGAGATTGACTGTTATCTTGAACTTCTTTCATTTTCTAATAATTGCACCAACAGTTGTTGCCTTCTCACCAAGCTGCTTGCCTATTGTCCTGTCGCCCATACCAGCCTTGTGCAACTCTACAGTTTTGTCCCTGATGTCCTTCAACAGCTCTCTGGTCTTGCCCATTGTGGAGAGGTTGGAGTCTGATTGATGGAATGTGGACAGCTGTCTTTTATGCAGATAACGAGTTCAAACAGGTGCAGTTAATACAGGTAATGAGTGTAGAATGGGAGGGCTTCTTCAAGACAAAACTAACAGGTCTGTGAGAGCCAGAATTCTTACTGGTTGGTTGGTGATCAAATACTTATTTCATGCAACAAAATGCAAATTAATTATTTTAAAATCATACAATGTGATTTTCAGGATTTTTGTTTTCGCTTCCATCTTTCACAGTTGAAGTGTACCGATGACAAAAAATTACAGACCTCTTTGTAAGTACTTTGTAAGTGGGAAAACCTGCAAACTCGGCAGTGTATCAAATACTTGTTCTCCCCACTGTATGTTCAAATAATTTGTCCTGCATTTTATGCAGGGACGTGATCTGGTGGAAACATTTTCAATTGCCGCACACATATTACATGAAGCGATTGAAATCACTTGCATCACTGCATCTTTCAGTTCAGGAATCGTCATCGCTCTCTCTCATAGTCCCATCAAGGAATCGAGGGGCAAAAGTGCTGGTGACCTGGCAGGCCAGGGAAATTATCTGTGGGAGATGAGACGATTGGTAAAGTGCTCCTGGAACCAATGCATGGAAGGTTGAGTGGAGTGAGCTGATGCACCATCTTTCAGGCCTTTATCGGAAACAAATCTCTTTCTTGGAATTGGAACCAAACTTCTTGTTGGAACCAAGCTCCTTCCTCTGAGTTGAGATCTTCACCAAAAACAAATAGGGGCCATAAATGTCATGAGCACCGAGACCTCACCACACTTATTTTTGGAGAGTGCAAAGGCTAGTCCAAAAAATCAAAATATTTTTTCACAATTCCTGAAAATAGTAATTGTTTTGTTGACCATCCATTGGATGTGCACTTTGCACTTATAATGTCATCAAGGCCTCTCGCGTTGCAGTCACACGCCACTCATTTGATGAGCACAAAATTCAGTGCAACAGTGGATGTCAACTTTCGTCAAATGATGTGGTAATTAGCCTCGCCCGGTCCTAAAGGGATGGGAGAGAGTATTGTAATCGGTCTGTGGGTGTGTGTGTGTGTGTGTGTGTGTGTGTTTGTGTGTGTGTGTGCGTGTGCGTGTGTGTGTGTGTGTGTGTGTGTGTGTGTGTGTGTGTGTGTGTGTGTGTGTGTGTGTGTGAAACCGTGTGGGTCAGAGTGTGAGTGTGCTTGCATACGTCAGCCAGTTAGTCAGTCAGTCTGCCTGCAGACTAACTTTAATCAAGTGCCCTCAGGCGACCAACTTCAATAATGCGCCCACAATCACCCTCAGCACAGTTCGACAAAGTTGTCAAATGTAACGATAACATTTTCACATCTGATTAAACCATACATTGATTTTGGAACTCAAATGTGTTATCCGCACCTGTTTCCGAATGTGTTTGTCCACACCGCCTGTGGTTTGAGCTACGGGCTACAGGCTTGACAAGCACACTCGAACGTCTTTTGGCACTGTTCAACAAAGTTGTCTAATCTAACCACAACATTTTAATGTTTAATTTAACCACAAATTGATTATTTCCCTTGAATGTGCATTTTGTACAAGTTGCATATGATTAGTCACGCATTTTATAATTCGTATTCTCTTCATCCTGTGCATTTTGTGTTGTTGTCAACGGACATACTTATCTCTCATTATAAATGAGGCCTTGCACGTGTGTGAAGGGTATCCTGCTAGTTCACATACATTAGTTAATAATCATGATATTCCAGGTTAAATGTTATGATATATGAACCAATGTACTTTTCACAATATATGTGGATGTGGTAATTTATCAGGTTACTGATTAACCTCGCACGTTACCAAAGGGCAACAAAAAGCTGTTGGTGTGTCAGTGAGTGAGCGAGTGAGTACGCGCTAGTTTTGATACCTACTGCAATTTATCTAACCCAGAGAATGGCTGCGTCGTTAAATGCTCTACTACTAAGTTATCCCAATGCTTTTGAGAAAAAAAATTGCAATTTTTGCAATCAGCTCTGTCCGTCCGTCATGAGATCTTCTCCTAGACGGTTGTGCAGAAATTCACCAGACTTGGTGACTTGATCACCACGTGACAAGAAGGTGCGAGAGCAGTATGCTTTTTGGCCCTTATCCCGGAGGCTGGGTCTAAAGGTCAAATACCAAAAAATATGCAATTACAGGAGTTTTTAAATGAAACTTTGTACATGTAATCAATATTGGGGGATGCATGAAATATGTAACGATTTTTTTGAATTTGATCCCCGATTCATGCCCCAGGGGGTGAGGACTTTGGGTCAAAATAGAAGATTTTTCAAACTGAAAATTTCATATTAGGTTATATCTGGCAGAACGTTTCACCATCATTCAACTTTGCTTTAGGTGAGAAGCGTGGGGATTTGCGATGGTGCGTCATCGACTTTGCGCTAGTTGAATTTTAAAATTCAAAACCTTAATATTGTAATATAAAATTTTTTAGTCTGTCTGAAAAAAAACACATGATTGCAATTTTATATCACATAATATATGTTTCTTATCAGCATTTGAAATTTGTCACAATTTTGTCGTGTACCCTGCATGAGCAAGTCCTGAAACAAACAAACAAAACCATGAAGATACTTAGTATTATGATAAAGTTAAAAAACAACTTACCAGCAGAATCACTTGCCATAAAATCTGCCATAAGGTCAGGAAACTGGCTGTCAAATGTAAGATCAAACTGTTCCAGGTTTATTTCCATATTTGAAGTAGCTGCAGATTGGTTGGTTGAAGCAGCAGCTTGAACACCAGGCACATCACCCTGCACAAGGCCGTACAGATCTCTACTTCCTGGTACATCCGAAGTAACAGCTAGCCCAGTGGCACCAGGCTGTACTCGAGCTCCCATGCTGCTGATGACGCCACTGCTGGTCACGTTAGCAGTTGAGAACTGCCTCCGGGGAGGACTTGAGACTTTGGCTGCAACAATCTCAGAGACTGAATGAGTGTGAGACTGCGAGCAGGCCACTCCGCTTGTGTCCATTGCAGTCTCTACATCATGCTGACCCAATGCAGGAAGCTCGGCTGGGTATGGATAGAAGGGACTAGGTGAACTGGGATCTGACTTGACAGTGGGAGAAGGGATGTTGGGTGCAATGGTACCCACACCATTTGAGATTCCGGTAGCCGTTGGAAGCTGTGGATGTGTCTCTGAGTGCATACAAGGTGTGACGGCCTGTGGGCTTCCAGCCTTGCTGCTTATTAGATTTTGTGGTTGTTGCTGTTGTTGCTCCTCTTTGATGGGATGTTCTGGGAAGTTGAAGTACACATTCTGTGACTGAGGCAGCTGCAGTTGGTGTTGTTGATGTTTAGGCTGCTGTTGCTGCTGCTGCTGCTGCTGCTGGTGTTGTTGCTGTTGTTGCTGCTGCTGGTTTGTTTGCATGGTCGAGGGACTATTTGGAAGTTGTGAGCAGGAAATGTTGGAATATGTTCTCTGAGAGTACAAGCTGCTAAAATCCATGCTTTCCAACGTAGTGGATGGGCTGAGGCAACCAGTGGAAATGAGCCTCCCCTTTCCTCTGCCATTTAGCAGCAGCTGATTAGTCTGCTCTGTAGACAACAGCAGTTGATTGGTGGGTTTTAGAGATGAACCGATCGATTCTGTCGTGACAAGCATCATGTTGTAATCATCATCACCACTGCACTCAAACCCTATCCCTTCTGACTTTATCTCCTGCACAAGAACCCCTGTCTGTCCTGATGTGGCTTCTGCCCCATTGGCCGACATTAAAGAACCAGCATCCTTGTTGCTGCCACCGCCATAAGTTTGTCCCTGCTTTGGGCTGTTCAGGAAGGCATCGGGATCGAAAGTAGATGGTGTGGGCAAGGTTGTTACACCCTCTCCTGTTTCCATTGTGTGTGGTAGGTCGACACTAGATCCTGAGAGAACAAGTGTTGAATCAAGGCTGCCAGGGGGCAAGAGAGTCAAACCCGAGAGACCTGGTGTTGTTCCAGGGCCCAGAGATGACATGTCATGGCTAGAAGAAGGTAATGGCAAATTTGGACGCACAGAATCGAGTGAAAGCTCATGCTTGACAGCCAACCCTAGACCCTGAGCGGTAGCCGAGAGAGACATAAATTGTTGCTGCCCACCCATGGACACCTGCTTACTTCCTCCGAGGCCAGCCATGAATATGACTGCATTTTGTGGTAGGCTACATGTAACCGTAGCCACTGATAGGCCATCACCATCCCCATAAAAACCACTATTAGGTGCAAGTGGTGAATTTTGAGTTGTATCAGGCACCTCAACATGGCTCTCTGATGAGGAGGACGAAGAAGACACTTCATTACTGCTGTGTGGTGTGACTGAGATGGATGATTGAGTCGGAGATGGAACCGACTTGGAAATCTTGTTTTGACAGCGATCTGGCGTGGGACTTTTACTCGGTTCAACCTCGTTCTTGTCCTCGACCAAAAATGAGGAGTTTGATGATGATGATGATGATGTAGATGAGGATGAAGAAGATGAAGCAGAAGAAGAGGGTATGGATGAGATGTTCTGCACCTCTGTAAGTGCCACGTGAGAGCTTGACTTTGCCTCCACCTTGGGCGAGATGATCCGATGCTTGGTGCTGTTGCATTTGTGTGGCGCGCTCCCGACAGCACCTGGAAAGATGTATGGCTCCGTGTCAATTTCAAGAATACAATGACATGCGGTACAGATATTCACCAAAATGCATTACACAATCAAGTTAGACGAGACCCAGCCATTCTCAGATGAAGTGCATATAGAATGCAAAACACGAGTTAAAAAGAAGTTTCCTTCAAGGTACTTCATTGCTGAATGGGGCTGGCAGGATGGCTGAGAGGAATGTGAAGTTTCCTCCAGATTGTTTATCTATCAAAAGCTTCAATATCACTATATGACTACATTGGAAGTTGTGAGCAGGCAATGTTGTGAACAGGGACCATACTCTGTGCAGAGAGAGCATTGGTGCTGCCTCAGCATGTCTCCTTGGCTATTGGGTACAATCCTGGACAGGTCACCACCCCAACACAGGACAGGTCACCACCCCAGCAAGCTGGCACTCATTTTGCCAATCTCGGAAGGATGACAGGCAGAGTCAACCCCACCTGGTATTAGTTAAACAGCTGAGGGGGATTTGAAATCAGGATCCGAGGATCCCAAGCCCACCACCCTAACCATTATGCCAACACCAGGCATACTTGTACCAAGTTTAATTTAAATCGCTTCAGCTGTTCTCAGATATCTCATTTTTACCTTGCTTCAAAGCTGTCTAGCCTGGGTTGGAATCCTGATCCAGCTATAAACTATCATCCCGGTGTTTCCCAGGCAGAGTGATTCATCAATGTGTGTGCCTTATGATGCATGCTAAACAGGCGTCCCACCTGTCAGCATCCGTTGGTGGACGTGAAAGATCCCACAGTGTCCTTCATGAAGAGTAAGCGAGCTATCGCCAGCACCATGGCCAAATTCTAAATTCCTGCTCTAACCAGCAGAGGACATTGCATCAGTGGTACAAGCTGCACCCTCAGCCAATTATGTTACCCTGCAGCCTTGTGTTTCATATGAATGAAGAAGAATAAGTGCTGAATGGATGCATCGATTCCTCCACTTAATTCATTTTCGAAATATAAACTGCAGCCTTCACCCTGGACCCATCAGTGGCCAACTCTAAAATCAGAAATGTGTGTACAGACATTAATGTGCGTGCCGAGACAGTCATTGTAGAAGACTCGGAGTACTTGGTGCATGAGGAAACATTCACCAACATCATGTGGAAGAACAAGAGCAATTACCTTTCACACGTGACTTCTGCTTTGAATGCCAAAACTACTCAATATGTGAGGATTCTCATTTCTCCAACATGGAAATTACATTGATACAGATACCGTGCTCTTCAAAGTTCAAAACAAAAAGCAATACACAATGATTGTTATCTCTCAGAACCCATACCAATCACAACTCAAGCTTTCTCACAATTACCATTACATTCTATCCTCTTTTCAATGCACTGTTCAACTTTTGGAAAACCGGCATCGTAAAGCATCGTCGTTGATGACTACTCAAACAAAGCAGCAACCGGCAGTTGCAATGTTGCAACACCGATGAAATTAGAGGCAGTGGAGTGTCTCGGCATTTTGTCTCACAGCAGGAAGACAGCATAAACAAAAGATGCTGATTAAGCACAGTCCAACACCTATCACTCCTGTGGCAGAATAATCTCCTGTAAAGCCCAACGTGAGTGCTATCTGAAGTTGAAGCGAGAATGATGGGTGTAAGAGATAAAATAGAGTCTAAAATACTTGAGGATTATAAGTTGGTTGTGAGTGGAGGATTGGGATTGATGCGCAATGAAACACCAACTGACAACATGGAAGAGGTCACAGACAAAACTAGAATGGCTCTCGGTGGGGCGCATATAGCTCTGCCAAACTGAACAGTTCACGCTTTGTATCCCACTGATAGGCCGTATCTGCATCCAGATCTTCACTAAAATCGAATCGTCACACACCCAACCTGTCCAACAAGTTTCGTCCGAATCTGTTCATAACCTTTTGAGATATCGTGCTGTTAGGGTTAGGATTAGGGTTAATGTTCGGGTTTGGCCCCATCTTTCAATGGTGAAGAATCCTTCTAAAAATTTCAGTATCCGGATCCGGACCTTCACCAAAATCTGTTCAATTCATCCTCGTCACACACCTGACTTATGCACTAAGTTTTGTCTGAATCCGTTTATAACTTTTTGAGATATCGTGCTATATATCGTTTGGCCTTCTCTCTCTCAGTGGTGAAGAATCACATTAAAAATTCTACTATCTGGATCCAGATCTTCACCAAAATGTAATCAATTCATACTTGTCACGCACCCAACCTGTCCACCAACCTTCGTCCGAA